>NC_056725.1:630884688-631059688 GCF_019279795.1 Protopterus annectens | reverse complement strand
TACGCAGGTAAAAGCTGCACTCTCTAAAGCCAAAAACACAGCATCCATGGGACCGGACAACATCCCAGGCTGCGTTTTACACGAACTTCAGAACAAACTGGCTCCCCACTTAAGCACCATGTTCAATAATAGCCTCACATCAGGCTTTGTGCCCACTGAATGGTGCACAGCAACAGTTATCCCACTCCACAAAGGGGGAGCCACCACTGATCTTGGGAACTATCGACCTATTAGCCTGACAAGCCTGATCTGCAAGGCCATGGAACGTATCATCACGGAACTCATAAACAAAGGCATTGGTAACCTCCAAACTCTGGATCCCACCCAGTTCGGGTTTGTGAAAGGCAGATCATGCCTCCTGAACCTGATTGACTTCCTTGAGGCAGTCACCAAATCCGTAGATGAGGGTAAGGTGGTTCACACAGCCTATCTTGACCTCGCCAAGGCTTTCGACACCAGCCCCCATTCTGGAATTAGAGCTAAACTCACTAAACTAGGTATAAATCCCTACATCACAAGATGGGTTGCCAAATGGCTCACTGACAGAACCATACTGTAAAAGTTGCAGACTCCAAATCTGACCTCAAAGCAGTGACAAGTGGAGTACCACAGGGTTCCGTCCTGGGACCTCTACTGTTTGGTATCTACTTCTCTGAAGTACAGGCTAACACAGAAGGCCTCTGGCTAATGAAGTTTGCAGATGACTGCAAACTAGGAGCCATAGTCAAGTCCCCAAATGATGTGGATATCCTACAGAAGGGCCTCGCTGAGACAGATGCCTGGTATCAGAGCCATGGCCTCAAGCTCAGTGCCAAAAAGTGCAGTGTCATCCCCTTTGGTAAAAACTCTGTACCCATGAACTACCATACCACATAGACAGCAATCTACTTAACACCGAATGTGTGATAAGAGATCTTGGGACCCAGGTGGACAGTAGTCTCTCCTTTGATAGTCACATTGCCACAGTAGTCAGGAAGTCCTTCTATGTGGCACACCTCATCATAAAAGGGTTCTCATCCAGGAAAAAAGAGGTCATTGTTCCCCTCTACTCGACACTCATTAGACCCATTATAGAGTACAACGCCCCTTTTGGAATGTACCTCACAAGACATCTGCAACAGCTGGAAAGGCCACAGAAGTACCTCACAAAGAGGATTACTGGACTCAAACAAATGCCCTACACTGACCGTCTCAAAAAACTCCAGCTTTACTCTGTGGCATATTGCCTACTTCGAGGTGATCTCTGCCTAACATATAAAGCTATGTCAAACCCTGAGCTGTTGGACATGCTACACCTAAAGAAATCCCAATCCCGCCGAGCTACATGCTCTAAAGACCTAAACCTTGTCACCACAATAAACAGGACATGCTGGAGGGATAGATTCCTGTCCCAGAAACTTCCCATACTCTTGAACAGGTAACCCATCTATGTCAAACAAAGTTCTTCATTAGCACTCTTCAAGAAAAATCTTGATGAGTGGATGGGAAATAGGAAATACACCCCGGGGATCACTTATGTGTCTCTGCTCGACAGTGGCACAGGAAAATAATTTGCTTGGGTGGCGTAAGCCAGGGAATTTTGTTGGCTGGTCTTACGTAGGCCCTTGGGCCAATAGCCTAGCACCTACCTATGAACCCATGAACCTATGATAGCACTGAGTTTTGAAAATTCCTCTTTTCAAACAGAAATTACAATATTCTTTTTACATTTGCTTTATTTTCAATTAATGGTCTTGATTTTCCTGTAGGGAGCTCAAAAGATAAGGCATAATACATTAAATTCTCTGTGTATGAGAAATATGAAAAAGTAGCAGTTATGCAGTATGTAATATACAGTGACTAAAAGAATTAAAGAAAAAATCATATAAAATGTTAACATATTAATGTTTAGACATGGTAATGCAATGCTGCTAACAAGGGATCATAGTAAGAGTACATTTATATATTTCAAATGTCCAAAATTTTGCCTGGCATTTTTGGTCTGTTACAAATCACTGAGGACTGAAGTCACTAAACAATAACAGACATTTGAGTTTGTGATTTCTTACCCTTCAAAACCTGCATGTTAATGCTCTAGTCTTTCTAGCAGCTTTCAAGCTTTATAATAAGAATAATTAAAATTTGTAATCGACTGTATGCCTTTGTACCCCCTCCCCTCATTTTATTTGGTTGTATCTAGATTTCTTGAGCTAAGATGTTGAGAAGTATAAGTACATTTCAGGAAACATGATAAGAAAGGACAAAATAATCTCTCACAAAAGTGCATTTACCTTCACTTCATGATAAATCATTATACTATTTCACTCCTGGTAAACTGGCAATCATATGGCCTGCTTATTATGCCAACCAGGTCATTCTTACCCCCACTAGAGGTAGCAACATCCTTGACCTGGACATTACTAACATGGGTGACCGTTGCTCTACACCAGTAGTCAACTCTTCCCTGGTTAGGTCTGACCACAAACTAATCACCTTGGAAATCCACATCCCTCCCAGCAAAGGTAACCACCATGAAAACCTTCTCCAAAGCTAACTTTGGGCTCCTAAAAACAGAGGTTGCTAACTTCAAGTCACCCATGCAAATGGAGAATAGTTGCGTGACCACTGAATCATACACCAATGCACTGTATGAACACGTACACAAATGCATGGATCTCACCATACCCAATAGAACCAAGATGCTCTCCTTAAAAAAAGGAAGCTAATCTGGTGGTCCCCTGCTATAAACAAACTCTACAACAGAAGGAGGAAATTGATGCGGAATAAGGTGAAGTCCCAAGACTGGAAAAACACCCTTATCAGCCTCAACAAAAAGTTGAGATCCCTCATCAAATCCTCTAAATCTAGCTATGAAAACAGAATTGCAGCAGATAGTTAAGACAACCACAAGGTCTTCTATAGTTATGTAAAGAATCTCCACGTCAATACCCAGATTTGCTCTGAGCTACTGCACAATGATACCTCCTATACTGTGCCAACAGAGAATGCTAGTATACTGGCCGACAGATTCAGTGCCGACTTTACCTCCCCAAAGGACCAATCACAATACCAGTAGATTTCCAGGCACCCAGTATTACTGCTGCACAGGTTAAAACAGCACTGTCCAAGGCCAAGAATACAACTTCTATGGGACCTGACAATTTTCCTGGCTGTGTTCTACATGAGTTACAGAGTGAACTGGCACCACACCTGTGTGCCCTGTTCAATCACAGCCTCACCTCAGGCTTTGTCCCTACCAAATGGCGCACTGCTACAGTCATCCCTCTCCACAAAGGAGGAGCGACTACAGACCCTAGGAACTATCGCCCCATTAGCTTGACGACTCTGATATGCAAAGCTATGGAACGCATCATCATGGACCTAATAAACAAGGCTATAGGGAATCTCCAAACTCTGGATTTCACCATAGTTTGGTTTTGTAAAGTGTAGATCATGCCTGCTCAACTTGGTCGACTTCTTTGAGTCAGTCATCAGAGCTATGGATGAAGGCAAGGTGGTTCATACAGCCTACGGCCAAGGCTTTTGATAACATTCCCCACTCAGGAATCATAGAAAAACTCACTCAGCTAGGCATCAACCCCTATATCACTAGATGGGTTGCAAACTGGCTCACAGATAGAACCCACAGTGTGAAAGTAGCTGACTCCAAGTCAGACTGCTGACTAGTCACGAGTGGAGTCCTACAGGCTTCGGTCCTGGGTCCTGTCCTGTTGGTATCCACTTCTCTGACGTCCAGGCCAACATGAAGGGACTCTGGCTGACAAAGTTCAAAGACAATTGCAAGTTGGGAGCTATTATTAACTCCCAAGTGATGTTGACATCCTACAGAATGGCCTTACTGAGACCAACGACTGGTGTTAGAACCATGGCCTTAAGCTAAATGCCAAAAAAATGTGTCGTAATACCCTTTGTGAAAAACCCAGTTCACATGATTTACCACATTGATGGTAGTCCACTGAACACAGAAGGCGTTATAAGAGGTCTGGGAACACAGGGTGACAGCAACCTCTCTTCTGATCACCACATTGCCACTGTGGTCAGAAAGTCCTTCTATGTGGCACATCTCATTACTAAGGGTTTTGCATCCAGGAAAAAGAGGTCATTGTCTCCCTCTAATCTTCCCTCATTAGGCCAGTCATCGAGTACCATGCCCCATTTAGCATGTAACTCACTAGACACCTGCAACAACTGGAGATGCCACAAAAGTACCTCACAAACAGGATCCTAGGCCTTAAACACTTGTCCTATATGGACAGACTCAAAAAACTGCAACTATTCTCTGCATCATATCACCTACTTGAAGGCGATCTCTGCTTGACTTACAAAGCCATGTCGGACCCAGCACTGTTAGAAATGCTACATCTAAAGAAATCCCAGTCCTTCTGCACCACATGCTTCAGAGCCCTCAGCCTCATTACCACAATTAACAGAACATGCTGGAAGGACAGGTTCATAACCCAGAGACTGCCCATGTTATGGAATAGACTTCTCATACATGTCAAGCAGAACACCTCACTGACCCTGTTCAAGAGAAATCTTGATGAGTGGATGGGAAACAGAAAATTCACCCCAGGGATAACTCCAGTGGGTCTACTCGACAGAGGCACAGGGAACAAAGGTTGGGCGGCACTATGCCAGGGTAATCCTATGGCTAGGTTTGTAAAGGCCCCAGGGCCATTAGCCTAGTACACACCTATGAACCTATGAACCTGTAAAGTCTGCAAGAGAGACCCACCTGATATAAAGTATATTTTTTGGGATTGTTATATTAAGAAAGAAATCTGGAATAATGATTTCAAGTTTTAATGAAACCCAAAATTATTGTAAAGTTCTTGACAATGTACACATGCGTGTTAAGTATCAAAGCAGAATATTTGCCAGTTCAAGGTTGGGATTCATAGAAAGTGCATTGTGCAATAGAAATTAACTTGGACAGTGGCCATGTGCATTGTGTGGGAGATTAATGTGACATGCAGCAAATGGTAATGGCTGTATAAATTAATGTAAACAAGGAACCTCATGCAAACAAGTCATTTGGATCATGAAAATGAAGGAAGCCAAAATGGCAACTAATGTGATAAATTCAGCAACATATAAATGGTAGCACTGCATAGTGCTGCATACCCATTTAGTATGCCATGATGGTAGCACTGTGGAGTGCTGCACACCCATTTTGTATGCCATGATGGTAGCACTGTGTAGTGCTGTCTACCCATTTAGTATGGCATGATTAGTGGTATACATGATGGGAGCCATACAAGGAAAATTAGCAGAAGTAATACAGAAGCAGGCATTGAGAGATGCTGTCTGAAGCAGTGATTGTAGTGTATCAAATTGCAGCCATCTGCAACAATGGAGGACATACAGACAGTACCTGACATAAAGCCAACTGATAGACTGTGGACCTGGATTCTTTAATGGACCTAGTTGAACTGTTTCACCCCAAAGAGGAATCAAGAGGGATTTCTCTTTCTGTTCACACAAGGTATGTGTAGACCTAACCATGTGTAGACCTAACCATTGAAGCTACAGAAACTTCCAGTGACAAAGAGGTCCACATGATAGATATCTCTGGCTTTAGCCTATGCACTCCTAAGCCAGAGCCTTGACATTATGATGCAACATATGGAAGAAATATCTAGTCCCTGGAACAACAGAAGACAGAACCAGTACCAAGAAAACCTTTCTAATACATAGTCCATTTCCTGAGCCACTGGGAGGATTATATTACACCAGTGCTGTGATCAAAGTCCAGCTATGTCTGGACAGCCTGATATAAATTAACAAAAAGGGCTTCCACTTCCTGGATGGCAAGGTAGTCTGCAATACCCAGGGCATTATTTATTATGTGGTTATGTACCACCCAGGCAGTTTACATGATTCATGTATATACAGAAAAGTAGAAGCACGGAGCCCCAATCACACCACTTAACACACAATATTATTAAATTAAGTGTTTTTGTCCATAAGTGTTGACTTCATCAGAATAGTTACCCATAGGACAACAAGTCGAGTACACTAAAGTGTATGTTAGAGAGAAGGGGTTATCCAGGATGCTTTTTAAAAAACATTTTTGAAGAAGTTACTAAAAAAAGAACTGTAGGCCATTTTTCACCATGACGTGGCACAGCTAACAGTGTGACATCTGCCTCAGTTCAGGGCAATGTGGAAAAGGAGAAAACTCAAGTTTTGTAAAGTATTTATTTTATCTTTTAATAATATTTTTTTTGACATCCGGTCTATCATGCAAAAAAAAAAAAAACTGGAGTTTATTTAAGATAGGCACTGAACATACAAAAATCATGGGTGAGGTCCCACATATTGTTTACAAAAATGACATTCGTTTCAAAACTTTGCATGAAAGAGGAAAACGTCCTAAACACAATGGCACAATGACAAAATGTGGCCATTGTTCACAATGTAAATACATCTTGGAAATAGATACTTTCCATCTCAATGAGTATGGGGTGATAAAACTGGCAGAAAAATACTGCTGTGGTAGTAAGGGTGTTATATATGTAGCAACGTGAAAATCCTGTAAGGATGTTATATATGTAGCATAGTGAAAATCCTGTAAGTGTGTTATATATGTAGCAAAGTGAAAATCCTGTAAGGATGTTATATATGTAGCATAGTGAAAATCCTGTAAGTGTGTTATATATGTAGCAAAGTGAAAATCCTGTAAGGTTGTTATATATGTAGCAAAGTGAAAATCCTGTAAGGATGTTATATATGTAGCAAAGTGAAAATCCTGTAAGGGTGTTATATATGTAGCAAAGTGAAAATCCTGTAAGGGTGTTATATATTTAGCAACGTGAAAATCCTGTAAGGGTGTTATATATGTAGCAAAGTGAAAATCCTGTAAGGGTGTTATATATTTAGCAACATGAAAATCCTATAAGGGTGTTATATATGTAGCAAAGTGAAAATCCTGTAAGGGTGTTATACATTTAGCAAAGTGAAAATCCTGTAAGGGTGTTATATATTTAGCTAAGTGAAAATCCTGTAAGGGTGTTATATATTTAGCAAAGTGAAAATCCTGTAAGGGTGTTATATATTTAGCAAAGTGAAAATCCTGTAAGGGTGTTATATATTTAGCAAAGTGAAACTCCTGCAAGGGTGTTATATATTTAGCAAAGTGAAAATCCTGTAAGGGTGTTATATATTTAGCAAAGTGAAAATCCTGTAAGGGTGTTATATATTTAGCAAAGTGAAAATCCTGTAAGGGTGTTATATATTTAGCAAAGTGAAAATCCTGTAAGGGTGTTATATATATAGCAAAGTGAAAATCCTGTAAGGGTGTTATATATTTAGCAAAGTGAAAATCCTGTAAGGGTGTTATATATTTAGCAAAGTGAAAATCCTGTAAGGGTGTTATATATTTAGCAAAGTGAAAATCCTGTAAGGGTGTTATATATGTAGCAAAGTGAAAATCCTGTAAGGGTGTTATATATGTAGCAAAGTGAAAATCCTGTAAGGGTGTTATGTATTTAGCAAAGTGAAAATCCTGTAAGGGTGTTTTTAGCAACGTGAAAATCGTGTAAGGGGGTTATATATTTAGCAATGTGAAAATCCTGTAAGGGTGTTATATATTTATCAAAGTGAAAATCCTGTAAGGGTGTTATGTATTTAGCAAAGTGAAAATCTTGTAAGGGTGTTATATATTTAGCAAAGTGAAAATCCTGTAAGGGTGTTATATATTTAGCAAAGTGAAAATCTTGTACTTGTTTCTATATAAGGAAAACAAAGTGAAGCCTACAGACAAAATTCATCAACATTACCATGATATTCAAAAGAAAGATCTGAAAAATGCATTGTTTAAACATATGGCAAAGCACAATGGGCATTCATATAAATTTGTAATCACTGATCATGTGGACTTAAGGGAGAACATCAGATGATTTTTTAAAATTAAAAGAATTAAAGTGGCAGTAAAAAAACAAATACTTTGTCCACTCAATGAAACAGTTTATATCTTCATTATCCTAAAATTAAAAGCAGCCTTTGGAATATAATGCCCATTTTACTATGTTTTAATGTATTATAAGATTTTTCATATATATTTTTGTTGTCAGCTTTTATATTTTGTATTGTTTTGATCCATGTATTGTGCTGTTTACTAAGTTTTATTGGATTTCATTTAAATTGAGTAATTATCCAAACAGACTGGATTTAAAATTATATAAACATTTGTTGTCCTATGGGTAACTATTCTGATGAAGTTCTAACACTTACAGATGAAAGCATTTAATTTAATAAAATTGTGTGTTAAGTTGTGTAACTGGGCTCTGTTCTTTTTCTTTTCTGTCTTTACTAGTTTGTGGTAGTGTTTTTGGTGTTTCAAGTTTATTATGATTCATGTATATGGCACATGCCTGACCTGTAACAATAGTTCATTGTTACCTAGTTGGTGGGTACACACACTCACACACACAAATATCAGACGGACACACAGATTGCATGTATGCATGCAGGACACAAGCCACATATAGCACGTTGTTTGTTGTGTAATGTAGGTGAGGCTGGATATGCTTTAGAGACTTAAATGGTGACCCTGATTCTCAGTCCTCCAGGCCATGTCAGAAAAAGATTTACAACACAATCCATGCAGAGACATAAAACATGGTTAAGCAGGTAATCAGACCACTATAAGTATGTTACTAATGCCCAAACATCTCTGGTCCAGACATATGCAGCAACATATTTGTTATATGTGCCTTGCTCCATATCACTAATATGGCACAAAGAAATGGAGTAACAGATGAAGACAATGTCAGGGTCTGAAATACACATCATTCCAGCAGCTGAAAGGCAGAGTACAGAGTCAGGAGAGGAGCATGAAGCAGCCATGCCACAGCTGAGGCAGATGTGGTAGCAGTACACAGCAGCACTGACAAAGAAAAGGCACATCTGGTTCACAAACATGGGCCATGACATAGACAACAGAGAATAAATGCATGAATAGCCTGATTAAACTGTGTATTAGGGATCATAAGATCCCTTAGGCTATCATGTGGGCAGGCCAAAATTATCATCACTTGCACCAGTGGGCACACACTGACAGATGACTGTAACAGTATGATGTGTGGTAAATTCATTGGAGGTAAACACCAAAACCACATATTCAAAAGGTTTGGGGGAGTCAAGGATCACAGCCTACAGTGATGTGTCATGCTGCAAAACCATGGTGTCCATTGTGTTGGCTTGCAATGTGAGAACTTCATCTAATCCATAGCAAAGAAAACATTATGGGACTGTGTGTGTGTTTGTGTGTGTGTGTGTGTGTGTGTGTGTGTGTGTGTGTGTGTGTGTGTGTGTGTGTGTGTGTGTGTCTCTGTGTGTGTCTGCGTGTGTGCGTCTGTACCCTGAGGAGATGTCCCATGTGTTGAGCCTGGGAAACAGTGCCACTGATGGACAATATGATGTCCATGAAAGGTGATGGCAGGCCATAGTCTCACAGGTGACAGTAAAAGGGTAGACCTATGGCACTGTGCACAACTTCATGGTGTGTACCTTCTGTTCAGTTGGTGGATCAGCACCACACACAGCGTGGGCAATGTAAATGCCCGAGGGTGGCAGGTTAGCTGCCCACAGCAGATGCCGGTGCCATATCTCCAGTGGTCTCTGCAGTGTGACTTAGGACAGTCTGCAGTTAACCACATCACATCAGTACCCTACCTTGATCACAGGCTTCATGACCTGTGGATGCAAACAGGATGGTGGTTGCACTTTGTATCATGGATACAAGGTGGCAAGATTTGTCACCAGCATCCTTAGCAGCAATATGTTAACTGCTGTCATACTCCATGCCACTGTCCAGTATATATATATATATATATATATATATATATATATATATATATATATATCATCCTGCAAGCCAAAGAGCACACTCATTATCTCAGCCATGCTGTGGGTGGCACCCATGTCATAGCCTTATTAGGGACAATCCTAGAGTCACAGAGGTGCAGTAACCCCACATATCTATCTTATGGTGGGTATGCATACCTCATAGGTAGTCTGCATGTCAGATGCTGTGTGGGTTGAGGACATATGTGGACCCAATTTGTGAATTTCATGTAGGGTGTGTCTGTCATGCATTGGTGAGGTTGTCTGTTCTGACTATTTCTGTAGAGGGATCTCTGTAATGGTAGAAGAGCATGACCCACTTCTGCTCCTGTACTGTTGTTGATGGTGCCAATCTTACATCAGACTTTGCCACATGTTGGTTGCCATCTTCCTCAGTAACAGGTGTTCTTCTGGCAGACTAATGTTGTCCTGTTGTGCTTAGTGTCCCAACAGTAGAAACTGTGAAAGCATGAGCACATGGGATACCTCTGTTAGTCAGCACACCTATATGACTTCCTAACATCCTGTGGCATGCATAGTGCTTCACATGGAAATACCACTACAGAGTAATTTGACAAATGCACTTTGTTGTGAAGTTTGCTGCATTTACAGACCAGGTGTGCCTGGATCGACAGATTTTCTGGTGACCTTGGTAAATCCCTTAGTTTGATGATTCCATAGTGGATGCTGTAGTGCACCATAAGAGAAATTACTAACCTGATGCTTTCCTTACTGACACTTAAGTGTTTAGTGCCAGTATGGTCCCTACAACCAAGCTTCCCTCAGGTCTGAGAAGCTGTTCTTCCTGCCTAGCGAATGGCACCAAAAACTCCTCAAACACTGTGAGCTACTTTTGTGTTAAATTTCTAAACCATGTGATGGATCTGTGTGCCAAAATGCCCAATGTATTTTCCTTTCATGGAGTATCATATAATGAAATCATTTACTGCACCTGTTGTAGAGACTTATTTGGCCACCTTCAACATTTGCAGTTGGCATCAGTTCCAGATAAAAATGGTCCAGTAAATGCTTACCTGTAGCACCTTTGTACAAGAGGAGCACGAGATGTGTGGATAATGCCTACAGCAGAACTTTATTCTCCTGGTGCTGAACTAATCACTGCAATGAGGTCTCCTTTGGGTGACCATGCTAATACTTGCACATTTGTATGTAAAACATGCCAATCAGGTGGTACATATGCTGTGCTGTGGGATGAACATGAGTATTAACATGGTCACATCACCTTAATGCACCTGGTTAACAACTGTAGTTAATGTTATTCACCCCCCCCCCCTTTAGGTACTGTATCAGAGCCTTGGCATATGGTCCTAGAAATTATAGCCATTAGAGCATATAATCCCTATAGTTCCCTATGTTTACAGCTAGGACTCCCTGCAGGCAGATGGTGCTGTGCCATGTCTGTGCCATGGATTTCCAGTTAAACATACACTACAACATCTGCCTCACACTGCCTGATATCCACCACAGAGTTTACAACTGCTGTTGAGGTACTTTACTAGGAAGACTCTTATTTATTCAGTGAAGATCCTCACCTTGAGATGTTCTACCAAACTTCCTGTAAATTATAGTTACATTGTTGTAAGCATGCTGCATAATTGTGCTATATCACAGTAATGGGAGGCAGTTAATGCAGTAGGCCTTAGTCCGTTTTGTAGTTTGATGACAGTGTTGTCTTCATTCTGATTACCTTAGGTGACACAACTGTTCTGACAATGGGTGAATGCAGTTCAAGAGATTGTGCTAAGAAAGCCAGATAACATCTCTGTCTGTGATCTGCTGCCCATATACAATGCAGTTTACCTACATATTGGTGTGAGCCAAGCACATTACAGTGAACATGAAGCATGTGAATTGTACAATTGTTCATACAATCTGTATGCATGATTAGTACCACAGTGAAGCACTATGTTGTGCTATTAGTGATTCACAGACATGCTTCTGTGTACACAGTCCTAGCACATTCACCCTTAAGTGAACCTACCAAGTGTTCATGGCTACTTCAACAAGAAAGAAAGAAAAGTAGGACTCCCTAGCAGTGGGGAAGCATAGCTGGATTTTCCTGTTTTCCTGGGTAAAGATCTCATGCAGAAGCTTTTGGGAATATGATTTGTTAGGGACTTGGACAGGTGTTGAGTCATGCCACAGGCATCAACTTTACTGGGGAAAAGTGTTGTCTTCATTATGATGACCTTAGGTGGCACACCTACTCTGACAATGGGAAGAAGAGGTTCAGGGGATTGAGCTAGAGATATGCTGCAAGCATTTATTTTTTGGGTAGTGTACCACTCTCCTGAACTATGTATACTGTTGTGCATGTATGCTTAGCAGTATGTGCTTTGTTTTGCAGATAATAAGGATTATCTGCTAAACATGTTTGGCTGCTGCAGAAGGCCATTGGCTGCAAAATGTGTACATTACATGTGTGTGATAATTTCTTCCCACTGTTCAATATTTGCAACTGCAGAACAGGATAAGAAGAAGCCATTGCCACATTGGCCTTTACCAGCTGTTACTTCTGGCCCTAGGTTGCCCATGGCCATGAAATCTGTCCCCTAAATGTAGGTGATCTGTCTTGCAAGAGAGATTGAAGTCTCCTCTCCTGAAAGTGGACTGAAGACATTTCCAGTAGTTTGTTGGAATCTGTTGCAGAGGTTGGTCATTGTTGATGTGCACTGGCAACTGGACACCTGCCTTTGTAACCTGGACCACCTTATGGCACAACTGGTGGGGCCATATAATAGGCAGGTCCAGTCTACTGGGCTTCCAGTAGAGAAACTGCGTTACATCAGCCACCAGGTAGGTGATGCCTTTCTGTTGCCCTCTATTCTGAGCTGGAATCTACCCATGCCAAGAGTATATCATTCCCAGTGTATCCCCGCCAGTGAAACCCTCCGTATCACCAGTTTTCCATCAATGTAACTATATATATATATATATATATATATGTGTGTGTGTGTGTGTGTGTGTGTGTGTGTGTGTGTGTGTATATATGTGTGCATATATGTCCCTCCACTGTCTACCTCACATTTTGTGTATGTATCACCTCTGACTGTCTGCATCTTTGTTCAGTGTTTGACTGTCTGCCCCAATACCTAATTTGTTCCCTCTCTCTCATACATAGACATCTATTTTTACCTTCTCTGCCAACCATTCTTTTGCGGAAAACAAAAAAGGTGCTCTTTCCTCCAAGGTTACCCCTTCTGTGCTTATTAATGCTTCTTGTTCCTCCCATCCCTATTGTCTCATCTACCACATATGTTTCCCATTTCTAAGTGGAAAAGGGTTATCCCTGTACTGTGCACTCACACATCTCTGTACTGTGCAGTCATACATCAGTCTTTCTGTTGGTCACTGTGCTGCCCTTCTTGTCATAGCCATCTGCAGGTTGCAGCTATATGTTACTGTATTGCATACAGGCACACCCAGTGACTCTGCTATACCATCATACCACATAGTAGCATTAGGCTGTTCATTCAATCACTGTGGCTCTGTTTTCCTATGCAGTTCTTTGCCTGGCACGCATGCAGTATGCTTCTCCTACTACACCTGTGATTACTCCTTAGGCAACTTGCACAGTGGGCCTTCTAACGAGTTACTACTGCACAGATGTGCAATACTTGGCTTTTAATCCCAGACCAAGTGTTATTGTAATTCAGGCAATGGATTCCTTCATCAAATATTTTGCAATCAAAAGCCATAGTGCAAGAAGAATGTTGCATATGAGGGATGGAATGCTTTCTTCAAAAATTGTTCAATCTGTCAAAATTTTAGTCAGACTCAAGAAACATCTCAAGAAATGAGGAAAAACTATTAAATATGTATTTAAATGTATAACTAATTGGAGGCATTCTATAGTCACTTTTTTTCCTTATAAAACAAATCATTTTTTTCTGCTGTTTCATTTATTGTATCAGCATTACCTTTTGATAATACAATATTGATTTATACTTTTTTTCTTTTGCACAAGTATTTTGTTACCAGATTGCTCTTGTTTTAATATTGTTATTTATGGTGTATTAGTTAATCTTTTCACATTGCTTTTATTTTTATGGACATTTCAATTGTGTAAATATTTAAAATTTAGTTAATCTTTTCATATCATCTTATAGTATTTTTTACAAAAGTCTTAGAGTATAAATCTTTAAAATTACAATATTGATTGCTAACACTGAAAATGGCAGCAAATTATAGCCATGTACAAACAATTTACTTTCAAAGCTTTCCTTAAGTTTAAAGTGGAAGTACAGGTCAGAAATAGAAATGTTTGCTTAGTCTGTATATAATGGGGAATGTTCTCAAAAAATATGGCATATCTGGATGTGCACTGATTTGTCTTTATCTGTCAGGTGAATTTATATATTATATGTCAAGAAGTAATTAATTGGAATTGGAGAGAATTTGTTTGTTCTGTGGATATAAGGGAAGGGTGGAATATGTTTTATAATGTTTTTGTATTTTTTGATTGAAAAATGTGTACATTTTTGGTACCTGTGATTACTAATAAGTTCCATGAGTATAGACCTTCTTGGTGGAATTCATCTTTACAAAGGCTGCATAGTCAGTCATGGTATTTATGGAAAAGACTGAAGACAAAGCTTGGGGGAAGGAGATTGTTTAAATACAGAATAATAAGAAATAATTTGAGGAAGTTGTCCAGAATGAGGACAGAGATTTATGAAAAAAGGTTAGCTAGTTGCTAATAATAAAAAAGCATTTTTAATCATTTAAAGAGGTTTAGGAGACATGACTATACTGTATGTGAGCTTCAGATAGGTGATGAATTCATTACTAATGCTGAGTAAGTAGCTAACATTTTGTTGATTATTTTGTTGAACATGGAGATGGAGTGAGTAATCAGAATTTAACTTTAAATATGTTTGCTGATTGCCCGGGTGTATTTCTTTTTTAGGTCTGATGTACTGCATGGCACATTTAGAAGCACATCTACAAAAGGCCCTGATGGTATTAGTGGTCTCTTCCTATTTTCGATTATTATGGACATTTCACCTTGTTTATGTTGTTTCAAAAATCATTAGAGCTGCGATATGCTCCCCCCCCCCCCGTTTGGAACCTGACCTATATTGTTCCTGTTTCAAAGGGTGGAAATCCTCATTTTGATGAAAACTATAGAGCGGTTAGTCTTACAAGTCTTATAGTTAAATGTTTTGAGTGGGTATTTTCACACTATATTAATAACTCTTTGTGTGATGAATGATTTAACACAACATGGATTTATTGCAGGTATATTCAGTGGAACTAATCTGTTAGTTTATTATGAACCCCTGTGGAGGGCCTTGGGTGGTAGGAATGTAGCAGATGTCATATATTTAGATATGTCACAGGCTTTTGACACTAAGCCCCATTAAATAGTGTCAGATTTATTAAATTAACTAAATATGAACTGATATGTAATTAAGTAGATTGCAAATTGGTTGAATGGTAGGAGTAAGGTGAAAATTGGTCATTATTTTTCACATGAAAGGATAATGATCATTAAGGGTGTCCTACAGGGCTCAGTATTAGGTCTGATATTGTTTGGAATCATTATGACTAGTTTTCCTTCTGATGATAAATTTTGGTTGACAAAATAGGCTAATGATGTCAAATTCAGCTAAATTATCTAAGAGTTATCTGATCGATTTTCTCTGCAAGCTTATTTAGATACTTTATTCAAATGGGTAAGAGTGAATGAGATGAAGTTTAATGTGAAGAAGACTTGTATTACGCGTTCTGGTATGAAGAATCCCAATTATCCATATGCATTGGATAATATATCCAAAAGATTAATGTTATTAGGGATTGGAGTATAAAGGTAGATGATAAGTGAGGTTTAAATCCTCACCTGTTGGATATCATCAGAAGATGAAATAGGCAGCATTTTCAGAAGTATTACGAGTATAGATAGGATTTTTTTCCTATTTATAGGACTATGGTAAGATAAATTGATTATTGTGGGTCTTTTTGTATACATAATAGGGTGCAGTTAGGTAAACTCGAGAGAATTCAAAGGCACTTTACCAGGATAATTTAAGGGATAACAGGGGTGAACTACTGCAGGAGACTTGAGGTATTGTCCTTGTACATAGTAAAATATAGATTGGTCAAGGGAGACATTGTTACCATGTATAAGTGTTTTAACAATTGCAAATTTGGGAATTGTGGTGAAGTACATAAAACAGTACACTCCATGAATACCTGAAATAATAACATTTGAGAAAAGTATGTTAGGTAAAACATTTCTATGAAATAACTGTTTTTATGGTAACATGTGAATGGTAAAATTCCTTTAAGAATGAGGAAATGAGAGACAATTGGATCTTTTAAACCCAGTTTGGATATATGGGTGGGTTCAAGGGGTTTTAACTCAGTTTTTTCATGGTGACAAGCTGTTTGAGGGGCTTTATTAGGTTTTGGGCTTGGGGTCTCTAAACATCTAACATCTGTAGCAAAGGTTATTATACTGCTTTAGTATTTCTACCTTGTGAACTATGGAATACAAATATCTAATTAAACATGAGAATGTTTATATATTTGACTTACTTTATTTTTTTTCAGGCAGGAGTACTTTTTTAATCTTCCAGTATAATGCTCATAAGTACACATAATATCCCCACTGCAGCCTCAAGCATATGTAGCTACTTGAGAATAAGACCTCTTGAACCCTTCAGTCTGTGTCATGAGCATACAACCTAACATTTAATGAACAGTGCAGCATTCTGTCTCTGTTTGATGAGCTTGTATACCAATAGGTCCTTTTTGTGTGCTGAGTTACTGTGCATGCAGCATTCCTCCAGGTTTGTACTGAGCACCCAGGTTTTTGTGCACAGTTTTCAATGTTTTGCATTTGTCAGCAATGAACCTCGACTTAAGCAAGTACAATCTCTGATGATTGCACTCGCACACCTACATATATACTCTTCCTCTCAGACACACACACACACACACACACACACACACACACACACACACACACGCGCGCGCACACACACACACACACACACACACACACACACATATGTGCACAAATACTCACATACATGAACATACACACACCTGCAAACACACATGCACACATATGCACACAGACACTCACATAGACACACACACACACACACACACACACACACACACACACACACACACACACACACACACACACACACACACGCGTGCACACACGCACACACACACACACACAATTATTTATGCATTTCCACCACTAATCATAGCTCTGTACTTCTGCATAATGTATAACGCTGTGTGACAAGTGGGCAACTGCATAAAATATATGACATCTGATTAAATCTGAGATTGGAATTACAAAGTACAGTGAAATCAAATATGCAAGTGACTTCAGTGTTTACTGATTACAGTAGATCATTAATAATTTTGACTTTTCTTTCTAAATGTAATTGGGCAATTTCAATGCTTATCATTTCCTCATAATCTGGCGGACATGGATTGCTTGCATGCTGCTGTGTTAAGAGAACTGTTACAGTGAGTTTTGTTACACTGCTATATTGTTATAAAGGGTCTGTTACAGGTAGCTGACTGTTAAGATGATCTTGGTATACCTGCTTACTACCACTTGTTCAAAAATGTAAGTGCTTAACTCCCACTAGATCACTCTACCATGTTTACGTAGCCCTCCTAACATTTGATTATGTATACTACATAGCCATACCAGAACTTAAACCGTAAACCTAAAATTTCCTTTCTGCTCCCTAAACCGAAAAGAGCAACCCCCAAACATAAGTTCCCTAATCACACCCTAACCCTAAAAAATCGCATCCCGCTCATTGACCTCAAGTGCCCCCCCCCTCTCTGCAGCAGTTTGCCCAAACTCATATTTGAGTTCAAGCCTGAGCAGCAGCTCAGCTATGATGCATTTGAGTCCCTGTCTTTCTTTGAGACAGTGGTTTTTGAGTTCCTGGGACACTGTGCCTGTAGAAAATCTGTTCAAAAGCCATTCAGGGATGCCTGTGTATCCTGAGTAATTCATACATTGGAAGAAGGAGTCAACCAGCCTCTTCTGCTTGACTGGTAAGACTTCAAAAGGTATAGGGTGCCGCTGGACATCACTGAGTACATGTTTACAAATTCTTGGCTTCATTGCGGCTGCCTTCATCTTTTACTGCTCCTTTAACTTATTCTTCTTCTGATTATTATTATCGTAATTATTATTATGCATATTATTATTCAAACATTTTTATTTCAATTTTTAAAACAATGCAGATTTTTTTCAACAAACATTTTTAGTAACAGTCATAGTCCTGCTCTATAAAAATGTGGAAGGTGAATGTGTTTAATGTGCCACTTCACCTATATGCAAATACAATAAATGCAAATGAGTAATGCTGGTTCTTACACCTGCACAGCTTGCAAACAAATACAAAGTTAAACTGTTCATAGCTGAAACTCTGCAACATCAGCTACAGACTATGCAAGAATGTGTGTATCTTTTGCATTTGTGTATAACCAATGCCTGTGGTCATAAGTTTGCAAGTAACCTCAAATATTTATATAAATCAATGGTGACTGCCACTTTGCTCTAAAATCATGACACTTTAAGGCATGCACATGTGCACACCTGCTCAGTGCTGCTGGCTAGCAGTTTATAGCAACCTTGTCGGCAGCCTCAATGTGCAAGTATTCTTTTATGAACATTAGGATGATATAAAAAGATTACACTAGAGATTAGAGAGGATGGGTATGTTTTCCTGGGTTTTGCTAGAAGAGGAGACAGAGGTTTTTTTTCTTTCTTTCTGGTGAGCTTTTGTGCGTGTTTATATATATATATATATATATATATATATATATATATATATATATATATATATATACACACACACACACACACACACACACACACACACACACACACACACACACACACACACACATATATTTGTACAAATATACAGATGTAGAACCTTAGGTCAAACTGGTTTCATACCAATGAGTGAAAAAGCTGTTATTGTAGATTGAAAAATACCTCTATTTCACCAAGAAATCATGGTACAGTGGGGAATGGGGTATATGCCCTTTCCCACTGTAGTCTGATCTCAAAGTTGCTAAATATATATATATATATATATATATATATATATATATATATATATATATATATATATATATATATATAACATTAGCAGGACATAGAAGGATAAAGCCCTGACTACAACACAGGCAACCTGGGTTCAATTAGTGTTTCAGATGACTGTCGGAATGGAAGGGAGGTAAGGGCATGCCTATTCTGTTGGGAGGGCAGTACATGGACTTTTCTTTGCAATGATCCCTAGTGGAGGCATAATTGTGATGTGTATGGTGGTCCTGGCTGAGCTCCTGTGGAAGTGGAGCGATAGGCTGCTCAATTACCTTGCATGCCCACCCTAGACGGAACCACATTGCCATAAGGAAGGGGAAAAGCAGATAGCAAAATGTAACTATCTATCCCAAAAGATGGCAAGAGTAAATAACTAATACATAACTTATATGCAACATTAGCACACATTTCCAATTAGCACCTCATTTTGTACTCGTTTGCCTACAAAAGTTCTTTTGATTTTCATGAGGTTGCAAATATATACAGCTTATGTCTATGAATTGCATCTCACTTGCTGTTGTGTGCAGTTAGCATACATACCCACTGTGCACTTGCATAATGACTGTGCATACCACCCATAGTGCATATAAGTTGCTTAGCATTATCAGAGTTGTAATTTATTTCTTATTGACCTAAGAAATTCAACTTATATGTACTATAAGACACATCATGGCTTACATATAGACTCCTGTGCATCAGTAATTAGCAAAGATACTGTAGTTGGTAGTTAATGCATCGTTTGGTCTCTTGAAATGATACTTCTGAACATTTTCTTCATCACATTTCCTGTATGTCTTGTTGAATTACTGGCGAGCTTTTTTTTCACATGCATGCATGTATGATCCAGTAAGGGTCTTTTTTATGATTTTTCTTCAGGTATAAATGCTTTGCTTAATTACTTAAAATATATGAAACATGTTGCTGCTAACTGGATGCTGTTGTGTAGTTATGTTCGCTACATCTGCCTTATTGCTTTAACCACAGCCCTTTCCCATCTGTATTTACTTTATTGCACAGCATGACCATTACCGCTTATCCAATCAGCTAGCTTGCCTGAATCAACTGTTTGAATTTCATAAAAATATTAACTTTGACCTGCAGCATGTTTATTACACTGTCTTCATCATCTGGCATTTTACTGAGTTAGTCTACATTTTTGATCAACACAAATTGTTTAAATTGCATGGGTTATTCCAAGAACTTTTTCATGCCATCTGTGTACTTGATTGTTGAATGTAAATTTGTAGATTGCATTCTAAGTAACTTAAAATTTGCCATTGTCAGTATTTGTTCCTTGCTTAACTTTCACAAATACTTATGTCATATATTTTCAGTATTTTTACAGTACTTTACATTTCAGTTCTTACTGAATGGTGGTTTCATAATACGTTACAACATCTCTTGCTATGATTTGCTCTATGTCATTTAGTTGTATTTCCTTTGTTTACTTCAGAAGTGTGATTGTCATATTTCTGCTTCAGTTATTTAATACTAATGTGGCTTCCTTATAATGCATTACATTACTTTTCATTTGTTGTTTTCTTTGAGACTGTACAAACATTTTTTTAATTTGTATTGTTAGTTATCTATTGTAGTGTTTTGCTTAACCACTTAAATAGTTATTTAATTATACATTAATTGAGAACTTGTTTATTTTTCTCATCTGCACGGAAAGCAAACTGTACGTTATTTGGTACATATTATAAAAAAAGCACTACTGCCTTTTCCACAGATTAGTATTAAAATAAAATGCAAAGCATGTCACACCTCCACTTTGCAAAATATGATGTTAATCACATTGATTACTGCTGCAGTAGCCTTAGCTATATGAGTTATATCCTACCAAGGATATAATGGCCAGCCAAATTCCAAAGTTTCAGGGCACCTTCCACATGCCTGAATTGTCAAGCAGCTCAAGGTGACCTGACTAAAAGAGAAGTTTGGGTACAAAGCCCTTCAGAGCTTTACTGCCACCAAAGATTACAATCCTCTGACATTTGTGAGGATTTATGGTCAGCCTGTGCTTTCCTTTACTTTCCATTGCTGGCAGATAAGTTGCCTTTAGGGAAAAACCTTCCATTTCTTAAATTTAGTGATGTTTTATTACTTTCCTCTTTAGAGAGGTTAGCATAAAGTTCTGAGTGTGGTATAATGGTTAAGTTGCTTACCTTGCAGATGTAAGGTGCGGGGTTTCATTCTCACATGGGGTAATTGGCTAGGCTTGAAATGGCTTATAAGGGCAGTTAGCTTAGTTCTAACCCATGAGTGTTGCATTTTAATGGATTGTCTGGAGACTGTAATGTTTTTAAAACAGAGCACTTGTTTTTATCTGTTTGTTTAAAAGTACTGTTTACTAACTAAAAAAATATATTCTGTAAAGAAACTGTTTATTTTTCCATGGTTGAGCTGGAATAATGTTGGAAAGTGCTGTTTACTGTTTTTTTCTGTCACAAAAATAAAGATAACCTTTGTGGATTGGTAGTTTCACTTGTATTTGCTGCTTGTCTTCCTCAAGAAAGAAGCACCAGGGGGCGTGGCCAAGGATGAACACAGGATAGCAGCAGATTTCTTCAGCTCCACCAATTTCATTACACTGACAGGAATTAATTACTTAAAAAATTAATTTTTGAAGTAATTTTCTTTCTAAATATGTTTGTTTTATATAGTTCTTGAACTATATCTAAAAAAGAAAGGAAATCTTAACAATATTCCTGTCAGAAATCACTGTGGAAATTTTCCTGTCAGTTTATCAGTCTGAAATGAGTTCCAGTAAGACAAATTCTCAAGACTCCAGCATCAAGAAAGAACTTCAGTCTCTGATAATTATAATCCAGCAACTTACTGATAAAATGGATACTAAAATAGACACCTTCATAGAAAAAACTACAAAACAAATAGACCTGTTACATACAGACCTGCAACAACAGAAGAACCAGATGACAGGCATAGAAGAAGCTGTGAATGACATGGAAAATAGAATCCAAGAAGAGGAAATCAACATTGAGTTTCTGCTGAAACAAAATACACATTTACAAACAAAGCTGGATGACCTGGAAAATAGATCTAGGCGCAATAACATTAGGATTTTTGGACTGCCAGAAAATATTGAAGGTAACAATATTACTTCTTTTTTAACAACTTGGCTCCCTAAAACTTTAGACTTACCAGAAGCATTTTCTTTTGGTATCGAAAGAGCACATAGATCTATAGCTAATACTAACTCTAACAAAAAATATCCTAGATCAGTTATAGTTAGATTTCTATCATCTTTTGATAAAGAGATGGTTCTTAAATCTGCTTGGGCTAAAGCTCCTGTTAAGATTAATGAGACAACTGTGCGTTTTGACAATGAATATTCTTCCATGGTAATAGCTAAAAGAAAAGTTTTTCTGCCACTAATAAGGGAGCTTAAAAAAGCACAGTTTAAAACATACCTTCTATTTCCTGCCAAGCTTAAAATCTTCCTTCCTGATGGTCCTAAGGTTTTCAATGATTTAGACTCTGCTTTACTGCTTGTCAAAGAAAAAAGGATTTTGGATAAAATAGAAGAAATGGAATGGGCTAGTTCTTCATTAAAGAGATTGGCAACTGAAGCTTCGTGGAAGACTTCAGAGAAGAAGAAGAGACTAAAAAACAAATGATTTGTTATATGTTTTTTTTCTCTCTCATCATTTTAGTTCATTATAAATCTTTTTGAATATAGTTCCTGCATTTCCAGAAAGCCACAAATATTTTGGAAAAGATTTAATCAAAGTTATTCTCTATGTGCAAAGAAATGTTTTGTTTCATAACCAGTCAAAATACCTGAAGATTTAATGGCAAGCTGTGATTCAATTTGTTTCTCTTTCTGAAAAGAAGTAAGGTTAGTAATTTGATACATTTTTTTTTTTATCTTTACCTTTTTTTTCCTTCTCCTTTTATTATTTTCTTTGTTTAAACAATGACATTCTATTTAGATTACGTAGTGGGTAAAGGGTGGGGGAGGGCAGGGAGAGAACAGTAATGAAAATATCATTAATAGAATAATAACATATTTATTCCTTGTAAAAGTTTTTATAAGTTCTTCAAATGCTATTTCTAATTATACTTTCTTGATTATACTGCTTATGCCTGTTTGTAAATAATCTGTTATGCTTTAACTAATAATAATCAGAACTAAATAAGAGTAAATAATATGTTTTATTTTTAACTCTATTAATATAAACAGTAAGTAACATTCCATTGTATATACTTCTTACAGCTTTCTCTTACATTTTTTTATTTCTGCTTCACTCCCTTTTATTTTCTACTCTCTTTTTCTTTTCTTTATTAATATATAGAAATGCTTTTGATTGTGTGGGCACAGTGAATAATAGGATTTGTATGAAAATTGAGTTGGGAGAAGAATGTTGAGTTTTATTGCTTGTTGGTAATTTTGGGCTTAATTTCACTTACATAGAGGCTGTAATGATCTGTGGAATACATTGTGAAGGTTTTGTCATGTTTAGATGCATTTACACTGCTAAATGAATGTTTGTCACTAGTTTTTAATAAGTTTCCCGCCAAAATGTTAAGAGAGACAATCTGAGATGTGGGCTGTCTCATGCACAGTGTTCATGAGTTACTTCAGAAGCTTCAGCTCACAGAATTCTCACAGAGAAACTGAAAGCAGTTAGTATAACCTTTAACATAGTTATCACACTGACACACCACAGATTCAGGAAAATACTCTATTCATAAAATATGTCAGTTATAATGTTTTGTTTCATAACCAGTCAAAATATCTGAAGATTTAATGGCAAGCTGTGATTCAATTTGTTTCACTTTCTGAAAAGAAGTAAGAGGCTGTAATGGTCTGTGGAATACATTGGGAAGGTTTTGTCATGTTTACATGCATTTACACTACTAAATGAATGTTTGTCACTAGTTTTTAATAAGTTTCCCGCCAAAATGTTAAGAGAGACAATCTGAGATGTGGGCTGTCTCATGCACAGTGTCCATGAACTACTTCAAAAGCTTCAACTCACAGAATTCTCACAGAGAAAATGAAAGCAGTTAGTATAACCTTTGACATAGTTATCACACTGACACACCACAGATTCAAGAAAAATACACTATTCATAAAATATGCCAGTTATAATGAGTCTAAATGATGTAGTTTCTTGTAGTAAGTAAATGTCTTATTTTAGAAGGCATAGAAAATGAAACATTTATTTAAATGTTTTTGAAAATCTACTTAACAGCAGCATAATAATCTGTGTTAAAAATTTGTGTTCCAAACATATACTTTACTATAACTCATTTAATTCATCTGACTGACAAGCATAAATAATCTTATAACTCTATTCTGGAAGAAATGTCATGTGATATATTTTAAAGCAGTAGGTTAGCATGAATGTAAAATCTGGTTACTAAAATGTGTTTGCTGTGCATTATTTTGTATAAAGCAGACAGATTTATTCTAGGGACAGCAAGTAGGATAGTGCTCAACAAAGACACAACTCAGTGAGATCAGATATATATATATATATATATATATATATATATATATATATATATATATATATATATATGTGTGTGTGTGTGTGTGTGTGTGTGTGTGTATGTGTGTGTGTGTGTGTGTGTGTGTGTGTGTGTATGTGTATGTGTGTGTGTGAGTGTGATGGCTTTTTTTTTTTTTTATATAATAATGCAAGTGTTTCTGAGAATCTGCATAACTATCCAATATGATTTATAATAATTTCTATGAATACAATATTTTACTCTATTGACAAAATGAATGTTTGCCACAAGTTTTAATAAGTTTCCCGCCAAAATGTTAAGGGAGACAATCTGGGATGTGGGCTGTCTCATGCACAGTGTCCATGAACTACTTCAAAAGCTTCAACTCACAGAATTCTCACAGAGAAACTGAAAGCAGTTAGTATAACCTCTGACCTAGTTATCATACTGACACACCACAGATTCAGGAAAAATACTCTATTCATAAAATGTCAGTTATAATGAGTTTAAATGATGTAGTTTCTTGTAGTAAGTAAATGTCTTATTTTAGAAGGCATAGAAAATGAAACATTTATTTAAATGTTTTTGAAAATCTACTTAACAGCAGCATAATAATCTGTGTTAAAACTTCTGTTCCAAACATATACTTTATTATAATTCATTTAATTCATCTGATTGACAAGCATAAACAATTTTATAATTCTATTCTGGAAGAAATGTCATGTGATATATTTTAAAGCAGTAGGTTAGCATGATTGTAAAATCTGGTTACTAAAATGTGTTTGCTGTGCATTATTTTCTATAAAGCAGACAGATTTATTCTAGGGACAGCAAGTAGGATAGTGCTCAACAAGGACATAACTCAGTGAGATCATATATATATATATATATATATATATATATATATATATATATATATATATATATATATGTGTGTGTGTGTGTGTGTGTGTGTGTATGTGTATGTGTGTGTGTGTATGTATGTGTGTGTGTGTGTATGTGTGTGATGGCTTTTTTTTTTTAATAATGCAAGTGTTTCTGAGAATTTGCATAACTATGCAATATGAGTTATAATAATTTTTATGAATACAATATTTTACTCTATTGACAATAATGAGTTTAAGTAAATGCTCATATACAAACAATTCAAGATTTTTTTTTTGGAAGCTGTTAATAGTATTCACATGACAGAAAATAGATGCATCTTAATATATGTAATGTCTGAATCATATTAGCCAAAGTTTTTGATTTAAATGAATGTTAGAACCTAATTTTCTCTCCTCTTGATTTCTAACATCAAGATTATTTGAATGCTATTTGAATACAAGTGTTATATATTACATAGATCTATATAGTAGTATGAACAGTTTTTAAAAAAAAAAAGTTTATTTTAGTTTATATGATGCTGTTTTACCAAATGTGTAGTTTTGTCTTGATAGATAATTGAATTGAAAACTGTTAACCTCAGTTAAATATAACTAGTATTAAATTGATAAGGTGGTAGCTGAGGTACTGCTGCTTAGGGTAGGGGTTAACTTGAGTAGTAAATACTACTCTAAGTTGGAGTTTTCAACTCCAGGCTAGATGCAAGGTTTAATCCTTACATTATTTTCACTTGTTCATTGTTATATGTATATAGTTTTGACATCCACAATATATTTTGTATACTCATTGTCACTACAAACAAAATTGAATCCTATACAAAATCCCATAAGAGATTTAATAAATACAGCTATATTTAAAGGTACACCTAAAAGAGGAGATGTAACATTATTTATCTTGTTATTTGTTATTTCGATCATAAGATTCTTGAGTTTTAAAAATGCCAAATGACATCTTTAAAAGGAATTTCTTTAAACATTAATGGATTGAATAATCCGTGCAAAAGGGCAAGCCTAATAAGATACATTAATTTACACAAGGCCAATCTAGTCTTCCTGCAAGAAACCCATCTCTTGAAAAAGATATTGATAAACTAGCCACTAATAAGTATACAGTATTGGTTAGTTCAGAGCACACTCAGAAATAAGAGGAGTGGCTATTTTATGGAATAAAAGTATGCCCATTCCTAAAACCATTAAGTCTTTTCAGGATGACAAAGGAATGTTTTGTATGGTTACAATACAAATTAATGGGAAGACTTACACTTTAATTAATGTATATTGGATACCTGGAATTGGTATTAATACAGTGAAACATCATATTGATAAGATCATATCATTCTCTATAGGGGATATTATTTTAGCTGGTGATTTTAATTGTATACTACATGAAAGTGATACTACCACTATAAGGAAAAGAAGAATTACATCTAATGCAAAACATTTAAATGATTTTGCTAATTCTTATCATTTGAATGATATTAATAATCAGATAGATTCAAAATCATTACCATACACCTTTTTTCTAACAGATACAAAACTTATTCAAAAATAGATAGGGTCTTTATTTCTAACCAGATGGTAACAGATTTAATTAATTCCAAAATCATTTCATGTCCTATATCTGATCATAACTCAATTGTTTTTGAATTCATGATAAAAATACTCATAATGTTCAGATCAAAAGGATACCAGCATACTTAACTCAGCTAAAAGACTATAAAGAATATATAATTTCAGAAGTACAACATTTTCTAGACATAAATAATACTCCTGAAGTCTCCATTGTCTATGTTTGGGATGCCTTAAAATCATATCTATATGGACAAAGTATCAGATGGTATAATAATAAAAGGAAATCTTGGGATAAGGAATTGTTAGATATTCAAAGTAAATTAGACTCTTATAAACATAATAATAAAGAAAATATTATGGACAAGAAAGTTATTGAAGAAATAAACAAACTAAATGAGAAATACAAAGAAATTTTAACTCATAAAGTTAAAATAACTTTAGAGAAATACAAGTTTTGTCTTATTCAATAAGCCCCAAATACTTACATAGACTTAAAAATAAAACAAAAAGATTGAATAAACAAAACCATATCAAAGAAATCTTTTCTCTAAGGAAAAGAAGAATGTTTCTAGTATACCAGAAATACTGGATGAATTTAGAAATCACTTTTACAAGATTAACCATAACAACATTAACATGGAACCTAAAGATAAAATAAAGGAGTTTATAACCACAAACATGAATAAAAAGCTTAATAAACAACAGATTAAACTATTGGACAAGAGTATTTCATATACAGAAGTTATTACACAAATAAATAAGCTTAAATCAAACAAAGCACCGGGTAATTATGGTATTATACCAGAGATATATAAAATCCTTTCTAAAACTACATATTCATTAATACATAAGGTTTTTATTTTGGCCCAAACTGAGTTAATAACCCCCCCCATCTTGGCAATATACATTTATTTCACCAATTTTAAAACCTAATAAAGATCCAACTAGATGTTCTTCATATCGACCCATCTCATTACTTAATGTTGATTATAAAATGTTTATGAGTATTTTTGCTGATAGATTGAAGACAATCATGGCCGGCATTATAGATATAGATCAGACGGGCTTCATTGTAAATAGAAATACTTTTGATAATATAAGAAGAACTTTAACATTAATTGATTTTGCAAATAGGAAAAAGAAAGATTTAACACTTATTAGTCTTGATATAGGTTCAGCATTTGATTCAGTAAGTTGGGACTATCTGTTTACCTTACTGAAATGCACAAACTTCTCTGATGCATTTGTAAATTTAATTGAGCATTTATACAAAGGAACGCTGGCTTATATTAAGGTAGGAACATATGTTTCACAAAAAATACCCATTCTTAAAGGTACAAAGCAAGGATGTCCACTTTCTCCACTATTATTCACTTTAGTAATGGAGCCTTGGGCTAATTTGATTAGAAACAGTACTGACATAGAGGGTTTTGAAATAGACGAAAATACAACATCAAAAATTCAACTTTTTGCAGATGATGTTCTAATTACATCAGCAGGATCTAATTCTTCTATGCAGTCTTTATTTGTTAAAATGATGAATTTTAAAAGTATTTCTGGTTTAATATTCAATGAAGAAAAAACTAAAATACTACCTATATATACACGAAAAAATATTCTCATTAGTGATTTTACTAAATATGTACCTAATTCAGGTCAGATAACTTATTTAGGTATAATACTATCTAAAGATATTAAATCTATTATATATAATAACTATAATACCTGTTTTCTTAATATACAAAATCTTTTTAATACCTGGAATAATATGTTTTTTACTATGGAGGAGAGACTTACAATTATTAAAATGATAATATTCCCCAAGATTTTATACTTAATACAATCAATAATACTTTCACCTACAAGAATAATTATCAAGAAACTGAATACACTAATGTTAAATTTCTTATGGGCACCTAATAGACCTAGGATTGCATTAAAGAAACATACTAATAGCTGGTCTCAAGGGGGGCATTTCTTTTCCAGACTTTAATTTATATAATATCACTTCTATTATAAAAGTTATTACTTTATTAATAGATCAGTCATATATCATAAAATGGAAAGATTATTGGGAGCTAATTAGTATGCACTTCATGAAAATCTCCTTAACACATAAAATATGATTGTAAATAACTCCATGTTGTGGTTGCTAAAGGAATTTTGTACTTCACCTATTACACCTAAACATATGGTTTGTTACCCATTAAATATTATTATTAGTTATCGTAACTTTATATTCATGCACCCTAAGTATAGGGAATGGAATTTTATTGTATTCCTATAATGTATACTCAGGGTATGCTTATGTCATCTACTTCTGAAGGAGCTCATTTAGCTATAGATAATGATCTAAAGTACTGGTATCAGCTGATATCTGATAATAAAGTTAAAAATCTAGATTTCTTAAAACAAGAATTTGATCTAAGAGAAACTTGCTGGTTAGAGGTTCAGATCTTTAGACAACATCTCATTGATAGAATATATCTAATGTCTATAACAGTTAAAGAATCTATTCCAAAACTGATTGATTACTTGATATTAAATTTACAGCATAAAGTTTCTGATAAAGGTAAACTTTCATATATACATAAAATTATCAGACAAGAAACTTTTTACAGTGTAGATTCATACTGGAATTATTTCACCTCTATTAATGGGGACACACCAACTCAACAAGATAAACAATATATATTGGAATCTGCTTATAGAACTACATCTTCCATTGTCTGGAGACTTTATACATGGAAATTTTTACATAGATCTTTTTATACACCTTTGATGATGAATAAAATAAATAATAAAGATAATCTATGTAAGAGATGTAATGTAGAAATTAATGCTGACTGGGCTCATATGTTTTATGACTGTATGAAGTTGAAAGAATACTGGAAGTCAATTAATGATTTTTTGCAGGCTCTTTTTACAGATAATTTCATTATTTCTAAGTCTCTTATATTATTCAACACACCTGTACCTCAATGTGTTAAAAAGATTAAGCTTCCCTTGTTATGGTCTATCCTAGCAGTGGCCAGGAAAATAATAACTAGAAATTGGATTTCAGATACACCTCCTTCGTTCAATGAATTTAAAATGTTATGAATATAATGTGCCATATGGAAATAAGCACAATTAGAATGAGAACAACTAGAAAACATCATATTATATTGTATGGGATAATTTACAAAATTTGTTTAAAAAATTCTAATTTCAATAGCACGGTATTTTAGTTTAATTAATTGATCTGATTGTAGTGGATGTCTTTGTAAATACTTTAGTTGTTTTGTTGAATATTATAATAATACCTATTTTTAATTACTTGTATAAAATTGTTATGATATTTCTCTTATATGTTAAAACAATAAACCTGTTTTGAAAAAAAAAAAAGAAAGAAGCACCATTATTGGCTTGACCATGGAAAAACCTGTGGGTCCCACTGTCGATCCTTCTTCCAGTCACAAAAAGAAAAAGTTAAGCAAACTGCCTTTGCCACCACAGCAGGCTAGTAATTTGTCTCAGCTGCAGGTGGATGACTCTGTTGTGGTCATTTGTTGTACCGTAGACCACTTGTCTTTTAACCTGAATCCCTCTGGTGTAGCAACTACTGCCACTATGGACCAGGGGATAGCCACATCCTCTGCAGTTTTTGGAGTCTCCTCAGTGGGCAAGGGAGAGGAACTCTTGTGGGTCCTGGGAGAGGGAACAGGGGTTTTCCATGTTGTACCAGAATACTATGCCCATCCCTGTGGAGCAGCTGCTGCCATGAGTAACATGGTTGGCTCCATTTTTCCTATCAAAAAGAAACAGAAAACCAAGCACATATATACTTCTCCTCAAATTTATTTAGACAGAAATAGTTTACTGGGTCTGGTTCAGGGTTTAATTCAGGCAATTGATCCTTCTTGCAAAGTAGTTTCTGGTAAAAGATAGAGATTCCTCTTTTCCTGAAGCGATTCAAGATTCTGAATCTGAATAGGAAGATGCAGGGATGGATTCATTTTTTTCCTGAGATTTCTGATTCAGACTCAGAGGAAAGCTCAGTTTTTCATTCTCCCTGTGGAGGTGTTTTCAGTGGGAGAACACTGAGATTTCTCAGATCCTCAGATAATACTGAGTTTTGCAAAAGAAATTTCCAGAACATACACCTATTCCTCTTGTTCTGTCAGCTTACAAGATATGTGTGGTACTGCCTGCAACTTTCCTGTTAGTCAGCCAGTTGCCCCTTAAAAAGCAGACAGGATATATACATTTTTCAGTCTTTAAAATGTCTGTACGCTATTCCCAAATGTGAACCAGTAGCTATAGCCTTAGTTGATCCCACTGCTGCTAAGCGCTAATTTAATTTCAATCCTACTCTATCTGATAAGGATGGGAAAATTATTGATAAGTATGGGGGGAGTATATACTTCTGCATCTTTGGTTTTCGGAATTTCAGAATTTTGAATTGCCAAGTTCATATTTTAAAATTTGTTCTGACAAATTATGAAAGTATGAGGAATGTTTTATATGCAGTTTCTTGTGAGGAAACTCTGCTTTAAGCAACATAGTTTCTTCTTTTGCACAAGTCACTACTCATTGTTTGCAGTGCATATGACTTTGTTGATAATTCTACCAGGGCTGTGGCAACTGGCACTGTTTTAAAGAGATTTGCATGGCTGCATTCTTAGAACCTTCCAGACAGTGTTAAAATGAGATATAAAATTCTTCCTTCGATAGAGATTTAGTGTTTGGCTCCTCTGCTGCAGAGCTGATGAAAAAGTGTGATGAAAGGAGCAAGCTGATTCAGGAAATCTCTAAGATTTTCAGCAGACCCTTCCCAAAATTGTTCATGGGATTTTCTTTGTCCACTACAATTTTTGGCAGAAAACAGAATTAACAGTTTCAACAGAATTAGACAAACAGACATTTAAGAAGGAATGGCAAGGTAGTTCCAAAAAGAAGTCCCTAGCTTCCCAAAACCAAGGACAGTCTAATATGCCTAAAAGACTATTTAAAAGATCTTGTGACCCACTCCTACCCTGACCCCCTTTTTTCTTCCAGAAAGTCTTAAACTCCATTTTCTCTTTGGCAACAGATGGCCTTAGACAAAGGGTGACTGTGTATCCTTCATCAAGATTACAGATGGTAGGAGGAGGAAATTTGTTCTTTCCAGGAGGTTATTCTTCATCCAGATCAAACTCTTTTGTTTCCACCTGTTGTTTATCACATGCTGTCCCAATGAATGAGAGAACCAGTTCCTACTTCCTAGGTGGTGAAGGGTTTTCTATTCAAGGATGTTCTTAGAGACAAAGAAAAAAAATGCTTGGAGAACAGTTCTGGGTCTTTCTTTCCTAAACCTGTTTGTGATAATGGTATAATTCAAAATCATGTCGCAGTCTGTTACCTTGTTTTCTTCTTTCAAGTTTCCTGCTAACACCAGACTTATAAGTGCTTATCATCACATACTTATTCATCCAGACTTCAGATGTTTCTTAAAAGTTTTTAGTGTCTGGATCATATTATCAGTTCCCTACTTTAACCTTTGAACTATCCACTGCACCAAGAGAACTCACAAAGTGTCTATCTCCAGTTATATCTCATTGCAGGCTACATTGGATCCATATTTTTACATGTTTAGATGACTTGCTTCTCTTTGCAGAATCTTTTTCAAAGTGTCAGGAATCTCTGTCTTTGGTGAGAAATCTCTTACACAAACTGGGATTCCAAGAGAACAGTCAAAAGTCTTTCTTGACTCCCTCACATAGGATTGTGTTCCTGGGATGTCAACTAGACACCTCAGTTCAAAGAGCTTTTCTTCAACAGGAAAAAAAATGGATCCTTGTTTTGATGTGTTCTATGGTTCTCCACACAGACGTTGGATACCGTTAAGAGAATACCTCAGGATTTTAGGTTTCATGACATCATGATTCTCATTATCTCCCTGGCAACACAACACATGAGAAAGACATAGGGGTCATGGGAAATCTCTTTGGTCCTTGTATCAATGCTCTTTATCTTTTCAAATCCCAGTGCAGGGTTTTTCAAAAGAGACATTTTTGATGGAGACAACAGATATCTTAAATCCAGGTCTTCCCTTCTTCTGCCTGCTCCAAAGCAGTCAGTCACCACAGATGCTTTGGACTTTGCTTGGGGAGAAGTTTTCAGTGGGATAGAAGTGCACACGTGTGGGACTCCAAGAACAGATGCAAACATATAAATATCAAGAAAATGCTTGCTCTGATCAAGGCAATCAACTCTCTCAGCCATCTTTGGCCCCAGTGGACCTCTTCAAGGTGGTTTCAGACAATACCACAGTCTTGTGGAACATCAACAAACAATGGGAAACAAGGTCATACTCCCTTTGCAGACTAGTCATGTTAGCTTGGAATACAGCTTCACAGCACAATTCCACTCTGTAGGCATACTACATTCTGTCAGAGCAAAACTTTTTGACAGACAAGCTGAGCAGGACCAAGGTAAACCCTCGCAGAGAGACAGTAGATCAGGGCGGGGTATTCCAGCATTTGATCCATCTGTGGGGTGTTCCTCAAGTATATCTTTTTTCCTCCTCTTTGAATAAACAACTGACAAGAATCTGTTCATGGCCTCTATGCAACAAGGCCTGGAAGACAGTTGCTTTTTCTTTTCTTTGGGCAGGAATATTCCTGTATGATTTTCCATCCTTTCCATTAATATCCAGGCTAGTTATGTAGATTCAGAAGTAATACAACAAGATCATTGTGGTGACTCACTTCTGGCCCAGGCAGCTGTGGTTTATTTTTCTTTTGGAAAGGACCAGGGGCAATTACCACAAGCTTCCTCACAGACTGGCTCTACTTACACAAGAAAAGAGCATTTGATATAGTCTGACATCAATCATTTTCAAGTGACTGCCTGGATGATAGGGTTCTAATTCATTTTAGGCACCTGTTTACTGAAGATATGCAACAGGTACTAATAGAGGCAAGAAACCCTGCTACTAGAAAAATCATATATTAGCTAATGGAATTTTTTTACTTGGTGCCAATGACATAATCTGCACCCACTCAGGGCTAGTTGTTATCTGTTTCTACAAAGTTTGTGTGCATTATTTTCCCATGGCCTTTCTTATTTCTCTATCAGCATTCAATTAATGGCCATTCCAGCCATGTCTGTCCATAGATCCTCCTCTTTCAAGGCAGTCACATAGCAAACTGTTCTTGAAAAGGGTTTTTCATAAGAGGCCACCAGGTAAATTGGTGGCCCCTCCAGGGATCTTAATATTGTGTATTAGAGAATCTAACACTTGTTCCATCTGAGATGAGGTTCTTAACATGGAAAACAATTTTACTGATTGCTCTGATCTCTACTGGAAGAGTATCTGAGTTGCAAGCTCTTATGGTGAGTCACTTAAATTCAGTTTTCCTTAGGGGCGGTGTTACTTTGAGAACTAATCTTTCTTTTATGTCTAAAGTGGGATCCAAGTTTACTTTAACCCAAATACTCACCTCCCTTTGTTCTTTATTGAAACTAAAAATGAGGAATAAAGAATACTCCATACCTTGGATGTCCACAGACAACTCCGGTACCGTTTTGACAGAACTGTCTCTCTCAGATTTTTGGATCAATTGTTTATTTCTTGTAAAGGCAAGAAGTGCCAAAACTGACTATTTCCAAATGATTGTATATGGCAATTACATTTTGTTACATTCACAACAACAAATCTATTCCAGGCAGGATCAATGCCCTCTCTGCCAGGGCCTTGTCTTCAACTATGTTTTCTTTGAAAGGGTTGGGTTCTAGAAATATTCTAAAATATGCTACTTGGTCCTCTGTACATATCTTTGCAAAACACTATAAGCTTGATTCCATCTCTAGGTCCAGATCAAACTTTGCTATGACCATTCTCCAGCAGTTTCTGGACTCTTCTGACACCTCCCAAATGTAGTTAGCTATGATAATCTACCCATGTAGCTAGGGCTACTGTGGCAGTGATCAATACAATGAACATGATACAGTTGTGAAAGCTGAACTTATCATAACGGTAGATGATTGAATGTTAACTACTGTAGTCACTGATCCCTCCCTCCACCCCCTTGCTTTTTGGTGTATTTTTATGCCAAAGTGTGGTGATTTATGTGTTGTTGATCTGGCATAGTCTTTTCAGGACTCATCCTTCATCTTATTGATGACAGGAAGGCTGTGAAGGGTTCCATGCTCAAGCTTGTCTTTATTCAGCTCAACTCAAGCTACTTAAAAGTTTGGGCATGTGGAAGATGCTCTTAAGCTTTGTAAGCTGGCTGGTCATTATAACTTTGGCAGGATATAACTCATATAGCTAAGGCTACTGCAGCAATGATAATTTGAACATCTACTGTTATGGTAAGTTCTGCTTACACAATCATGCTTTTCCCATCCTTTGTGAGCATTAAATAATGCTAATGAATGATATCCAGGATGCGGAATCCTACCCCAAGGCACTCTATATGCATCTTCAGGATTGCATGGACCATGCTATCCCAAATAAAACCAAGACTCCTTCCTCAAGCAAGAAGAAACCAGTCTGGTGGACCCCGGCCATAAGCAAATTTTACAATAAAAGGAGGAGACTTATACAAAAAAAGGTCAAATCTCAAGTAGAAAAATCATCCCTGATCAGCATTAGTAAGAAATTGAGGGCCCTCATCAAGTCAACTAAAGATAATTTTGAAAACAAAGTTGCCAAGGATGCCAAGGATAACCACAAGGCCTTCTAAGGCTACATCGAAAACCTAAATGGCAATGCTCAGGTCTGTTCTGAGCTAGTACAAAATGGAGCAAAATACACTGACCCTTCTGTCATTGCCAACATCTTGGCTGACCAGTTCAGTGCAAATTCCCCCCCCCCCCTCACCACCTACAGGGCCTATTACCATTCTAGGGGATTGTGTAAGTCCAAATATTACTGATACATTGGTTAACAAGGCTCTATCTAAAGCTAAAAACACTGCCTCCATGGGACCAGATGGTGTCCCAGGCTGTGTCATACGCTAGCTCCAAAAGGAATTAACCCCGCATCTTAATACCCTGTTCAGTCTCAGCCTCTCCACAGGATATGTGCCCATAGAATGGCACACAGCAATGGTGGTCCTGCTACACAAGGGTGGGGCCACAACTGACCCTGGGAACTACCGACCAATAAGCCTGACCAGTCTGATCTGTAAGGCTATGGAGCGAATCATTATGGAACTCATAAATGGAGAGATTGGGAACCTCCAGTCGCTGGACCCCACACAGTTCAGCTTCGTCAAGGGCAGATCATGCCTCCTGAACATGGTGGATTTCTTTGAGACAGTTACTCAGGCTATAGATAAGGGAAAGGAGGTACACACGGCTTACCTTGATCTTGCTAAAGCATTTGACACCATTCCCCATTCAGGTATTATTGATAAGCTCACCAGCCTGGGCATAAACTCTTACGTCACAAGATGGATCACAAACTGGCTCTCAGACAGATCCCATAAAGTAAGAGTAGCTGGATCTATGTCCGAATCCAGACCAGTAATGTGTGGTTTGCCTCAGGGCTCTGTTCTGGGGCCCCTCCTGTTTGGCATATACTTCTCAGAAGTACAGGCAAGCACGGAAGGGCTGTGGCTGACTAAGTTTGCGGACGACTGCAAACTGGGTGCTATAATAGAGTCTCTGGCCGACATGGAGATCCTCCAGATGGGCCTAAATGAGACTGATGCATGGTGTCAAAGCCATGGTCTCAAGCTAAATGCAAAAAAATGCGTAGTAATCCCCTTTGGAAAAAACAGAGTACCCGCAAACTACAACGTAGGAGGTAATCCCCTGAAATCTGAAGAAGAAATAAGGGATCTAGGGACCCAAGTAGATACTCAGCTTTCCTTTGATAACCATGTTGCCAAAGTGGTTAGAAAATCCTTCTATGTGACCCATCTGATCACGAAAGGGTTCGCATCAAGATCTAAGGATGTAATGGTGCCCCTCTACTCTTCCCTCATCAGACCCATTATTGAGTACAATGCACCAATTGGAATGTACCTGGCTAGACATCTCCAGCAGCTGGAGAGACCACAGAGGTACCTAACCAAGAGGATTACTGGCCTCAAACAGTTGCCCTATGCAGCACAATTGAAAAAGCTAAGACTGTTCCCTGTTGCATACCGCTTTCTCAGAGGTGATCTCTGTCTAACGTACAGAGCCATGTCCAACCCAGAATTGTTCAACATGCTCCATCTTAGCAAAACCAAATCTACTCGAGCTACATGCTCTAGGGATATAAACCTCAACACAACAATGAATAGAACATGCTGGAGGGACAGATTCCCTTCGCAGAGACTTCCCTTACTATGGAACAGGGTCCCGATCTACATAAGGCAGAGCCCCTCACTATCACTCTTCAAGAGGAACCTTGATGAGTGGATGGGTAACAGAAAGTTCACACCGGGGATCACACCAACAGCACTACTAGATAGGGGCAAAGGGTACTAGCTGCTAGTACAAGGGTCTAGGGAACTACTAAAGGGGTGGTGAATACCGCACAACATGGCTAGGCTAATATATGCCTTCGGGCAGATAGCCCAGTACCAACCTATGAACCTATGAACCTATAAATATATTGCACAAAGAAGTGAAACTTTCAGTTTCTCTTATATAAACAGAAGAAAGAAAATAAACAATGCAGAACAAATATTGATGTAGTACCTTTTAATACAGTCTTTGAAGCAGTTTTATTTATCACCTAGTCAATCTGTTTGAGACTTTTCTTCTATACACTACATCACATAAATTCACAATTTCCATCCTTTTTAACTTTGATAGCTCAGCTTTCTTTACTACAGTCACTTATTACCATTATGGGATCGGTGAATTTTTATGGTTTAGTTTATTTTAGGAATACTAATTTTATTGTACAGTTTCTATTATTTACGTTTTGCTTGATTTTCTGATATTGCATTTCATTAATTTTTATTCAATGCATTGCATGGGATTGTTGAAGCATTGCTCTAGTTTTAATTATATTGCTCCTAAATTACTATTTTTTACAGTTTAGTGTTTATCTACATGATTATTCTTTGTTTGATTGATTAAGGGAGATAATTAATTTCCTTCTATTTAATATAAAAAAATCTCAAAGTGAAATTTATTTAAAATAAATTGTAAACAATGAGATAATTTTCCACATCTCAGTAATAACATGCTTTTGTTATTATTATTCCAGTCTGATTATGAGGGCAGCCACAGTGGTGCAGCAGTTCGCATTGCCATTTCACAGCAAGAGGTTCACTGGTTCGATCCTCGGCCGGGGTGCCTTCTGTGCAGAGTCTGCATGTTTTCCCTGTGGTCGTGTGGGTTTCTTCTGGGTGCTCAGGTTTCCTACCAAAGCCATGCTGTAGGTGGATTGGATACTCTAAATTGACACTAGGTGTGAGTGTGTGTGTGTGTGCCTTCTGTAGAGGGTTGGGCGCTGGGTTGGCAACTCAACACCGTAAAACTCCACTGCTAATCATGAGCAGACAGGTGATCCGCTGTGGCAATCCTGAACCGGGGAAAGCTGAAAGAAGAATTCCAGTCTGATCATGAGACTTTTCATTCCCATTTTATGCAAAAAGTGTGTAGGTTCACCAATGGAGGTGACCGGTGAAAAGAATATGCACTCTGTAGCTTTACTGATAAATGCTAATACCACTAGTATTGTTTGAACTATTTAATATTTTCTTAATAGACTGAAAAGATACAGTTTATGTTGTTGTTGATGTTCTCATAAAACCACCTACATCTCTGAGATTAACATAGTAACAGAAAGTTAATTTAAAAATATTTTAAAATAGTTCAGTGTTTTTACAAATAGCATTTGACATCTGATCAGTTAAACAACAGCTCAGATGTTAAGTAGCAGTATGAATCTTCGGCGCATTTGTAAGAAAACTAATCAACTTGTTTTTACACCAGGTCTGTGACTGAGCTTGCTGGTTCAGCTGCTGTTGCTTCCCTTGATCTCTTTCTGACCTTGTATCCTTCACACCTCACTTTCTGCCTGCTCCTTTCATGGAATGGGGCACTTCCTCTTCATAGGTTCATAGGTTCATACTAGGCTATCTGCCCTAGGGCATTTATAACCCTAGCCAGAGTGTGTTTGGCTTTCGCCACCCATTTTAAATTAATATTGCTATGCCCTTTTTCGAGGTTAGTATACTGTGCCTCTGTCTAACAGTGACACAGAAGTGATACCTGGGGTAAACCTACGATCTCCCATCCACTCATCAAGATTCCTTTTGAAGAGAGTCAATGAGGGACTCTACCTAACCTGGACTGGGATTTTATTCCAGAGTGAAGGGAGCCTCTGGGTTATGAATTTGTCCCTCCAGCATGTCCTATTTATTTCAGTGCTGAGGTTCAAGTCTCTCAAGCGCATAGCTCGATGGGATTTGGATTTTCTGAGGTGCAGCATGTCCATTAATTCCAGGTTGGACATGGCTTTATACGTCAGGCACAGATCGCCTCTGAGCAGGCAGTATGCCACTGAGTAGAGCTGGAGTTTCTTTAACTGGGCAGCATATGGCATCTGTTTGAGCCCTTTGATCCTCTTGGTGAGCTACTTTTGGGGTCTTTCCAGTTGCTGCAGGTGTCTGGTAAGGTACATCCCAAAAGGGGCATTGTATTCAATTATGGGCCTGATGAGGGATGAGTAAAGAGGCACAATGACCTCCCCTGATCTAGATGTGAATCCCTTCATGATTAGGTGGGCTATATAAAATGTTCTTCTAACCACTTTGGCCACGTGGTTGTCAAATGAGAGATTGTTATCAACTTGGGTCCCCAGGTCCGTAATTACTTCTTCTGTACTTAATGGATTACCACCTATGTGGTAATTTGTGGGCACTTTGTTTTTGCCAAAGGGGATGACTATACACTTTTTGGCGTTTAGCTTGAGGCCATGGCTCTGGCATCAGTTGTCTGTTTCTATGAGACCCTTTTGGAGGATGCTTGTGTCGGCTGGAGAGTCAATTATGGCGCCCAGTTTGCAGTCATCTGCGAACTTGGTCAGCCACAGTCCTTCCGTATTGGCCTGTACCTCCAAGAAATATATACCGAACAAGAGAGGTCCCAGGACTGAGCCTTGTGGTTGTAACTGGTTTGGAGTCTGACATGGCTCCAGCAATTCTAACCATGTGGGTTCTGTCCTTGAGCCAGTTTGCAACGCATCTAGTGACATAGGGGGTTATATTTAAGCTGGTGAGCTTATCTATAATGCCCGAGTGGGGTATTGTATCGAAGGCTTTTGCGAGGTCCAGGTAGGCTGTGTGGACCACCTTCCCCTCATCAATGGCCTTGGTGACTGTTTCAAAGAAATCGACCAGGTTTAAGAGGCAGGATCTGCCCTTAACAAAGCCGAACTGGGTAAGATCCAGTGTCTGTAGGTCCCCAATATCTTTATTTATGAGGTCCATGATGATCCTTTCCATAGCTTTGCAGACAAAGCTAGTCAGGCTTATGGGGTGATAGTTTCCAGGATCCGTTGAGGCACCACCTTTGTGGAGAGGGACCACTGTTGCTGTATGCCATTCTTTGGGTACATATCCTGTAGTAAGGCTGAGATTGAACAGTAGTTTTAGGTTTGGATTTAGCTCTTCTTGGAGTTCATGTAGGACGCAGCCCGGGACACCGTCTGGTCCCATTGATGCTGTGTTTTTTGCTTTGGAGAGGGCAGCTCTTACCTGAGCATCTGAGATGTCAGGGGGGCAGCACTCTGCTGGGATAGATATTTGCCCTTTTGGTGGGGAGGAGGGGAGAAGTTTGCGCTGAACCTGTCAGCTAGGATGTTGGCAATGTCTGTGGGTTTGGTGTATTTTTTGTCATTTTGGACTAATTCTGAGCATATCTGTGAATTCCCACCCAGGTTCCTAACATAACTAAAGAAAGCCTTGTGATTATCCTTAGTGCCCTGTGCAATTTTTCTCTCAAAGCTGGTCTTAGACGATTTTATGAGTGCCTGTAGTTTTTTGCTAATACTGATCAGAGATGCCTTCCCTTTTTGGGATTTTGCTCTATAATGTAGTAGCTTCCTCCTTCTATTGTATAGTTTGTTTATGGCTGGGGTCCACCAGACAGGACGTCTGCCTTTGGAGGATTGGGTCTTGGTTTTATTTGGGATTGCAAGATCCATGCATTCCTGAAGGTGTTCATAGAATGCGTTTATAAAGGATTCTACAGTCTGGGCCGTATTTTCCACTGGCCCGGGGGCTTTGAAGGATTCCACCTCGGTTTTTAGGAGTGTGAAATTTGCTTTAGAGAAGTTTTTCACTGTGGTTTTCTGGGTAGGGGGTCGGGTATGGATGTGAATATCCAGTGAGATTAGTTTATGGTCTGATCTTACCAGTGAGGGATACACTTCTGGTCTGGAGCATAGAGTCCCCATGTTGGTGATGATCAGGTCCAGTATGTTTTCCCCTCTTGTGGGAGTGGTAACAAGTTGTTCCATAGTATTTGAGTTTATAAATTCTAGGAACCTTTGGGCTAGGGTATTGGAGCTAGAGTAATGCTCCCAGTCTATGTTTGGGTAGTTGAAGTCGCCCAATATAATGGTGTTTGGAGAGACCTTCATATTTTCCAGTGTTCTCAGGAAGGCCGAGTGGGGTTCCTGGGTTTGGGAGGGTGGTCTGTAGCAGGCTATAAACTGGAAGGCAGTTTTACCCACTGTTAGTTACACATGGATAGTCTCTGATGCTTCGTGCTGTGCCACCAACCTGGAGGTGTGGGTATCTTTGACGAATATTGCTACTCCCCCTCCTTTTGTGGTTCGGTCCAAGTTTTGGGGCCGAAAAGCATGGTATGAGGTATAACATGGTAGTGCTGGGGTGCTCTCGGGAGTCTTGAACCAGGTTTCTGATACTGCACAGATATCAATGTTCTCCATGCTAAGGAGAGTTTCTAGTGCGTGCATCTTGAGGTTTAGACTTCTAGCATTGAGTAGCATTACTCTTAGTTTCTTATCCCTTGTGATACCTATGGAGGTGGGTTTGTCTTTTGAGCCTTGCCTAAAAAAGGCACTATGGGGATAGCAAGAGCCTTTGCCAATATCCAAAAGCCCAGGGGTGACAGGTGCAAGCCGTCCCTAGTGAAGCATCGTGGCTTGTCGAGCATGTCATCCCAGGCTGATATCCATTGGATTCCCTTTGAATGACACCAATACTTAAGCCAATTGTTGAAACTGATCATCTTGTCTTCATATTGTGGCATCATTCTTGGTGAGGGTAAGGTGCTACTCAAGGTCAGGGTCATACCGGCCTGGGCTACATGCTCAGAGAGCTCCTCTATGTCTCTTTTCATGTAGTCCAGTTAAGTACGTCTCAGGTCATTCACACCAGCATGGACAATGACTGAGTCATATTTGTACTTGCCTTGGAGTGACCTGAGTGCTTGTGTTATGTGGCGGATCCTAGCAACCGACAGGCAGCTCACTATGACCTTCTCCTTGTTCAGCCAGGTGAGCAGGACATCAGTGTGCCTGACGATAGAGTCACCTATTACAAGTGTATCAGGTGTGTTGTTTAGCCTTAAGGGCTGTGACTGTTCGGCACACTGGCTTTGTGAGCTATGTGTTGCACGTGTTTTGTTTTGGGGTAGCGGTTGCTTGGGTGTCTGCTTTGGAGGTCTCTGCTGCTTAGACAGATTTTTATTTAGAGCCTCCGAGTATGTTTTTGTGTGTTTATGTGTTTGGTTTGCTGTCGTGGTAGGTCTGTGTGAGACTGGAATTGTAGTGAGTGTGGTTTCCTTCTCCTCCTGACTGGTTTTGCCAGTACTGAGTTGAGAGAGCTTAGCCTCCAGTTTGGCTATATGGTTGCATCTCTCACGTGTTGGAATTTGTTGGGAGGAGGAGAGGGTTGTCTGTGTACATGAGGCAGTTGTAACATTGCCTCAGGATTCCCAGATTCACCAGCTGGACCAGAGAGGAGATTGACAACTGACCTTTGGACATGCTAGAATAGTATTGGGAATTCCTTTATAATTGAAAAAAAGGGCCAATGGGGAACAAGGTACTCAAGGGGAGTTTGTGAGTGTGTAGTGCTTTTAATTTTTTAGTGCTGACTTAGTGAGCAAGTGCCAGGTAACTCAATTGCAATGTGTTACAGGTAACTTAAATGCAAAAACGACAAACAGTAACTTTCTTTCAAGTGAAACAAGGAAATAAGTACAGTAAGCAATGCATATATCACTAGGGATCCACAGAAGCACTGAAAAGCCTCGTTTTAGGTGAAATTAGCATTTCAGGGAAATAAGCAAACAAGCAACAAGCATACAAACAAAGCTAGATTCAGCAGGCCTGGATCTAGTCTATGCTACAGCAAACAAGGTGTACCAATTTCAGTAAGAAACAGTTCAAATATGCAGGCACTATAAGCCTTCAACCAGAAATTCCCAGCTCAGAAGGGCAGAGTCCAGCCTCTCCTCCCACTAGAGTGCAGACCACAAACCTTCTTAATGTAAAATAACTGGCCTGAAGCCCAAGTGCTTAAACCAGAACTAATACACTTTTAGAATAACAGACACTGAGCCCTCAATCAGCAGTTCCCAACTTAGAAGGATGTAAGCTACCTGTCCTGCCACCACAGTGCAGACCACAAACCTTCTTAATGTAAAACAACTGTTCTGAAGCCCAAGTGCTTAAACTAAAAGGCTTAGAATGAGTTACACCAAGCAGTAATAAATACAATTGAGTACTTTTAAGATGACGCAAAAGAAAAATAAAGTAGGAAGAAACACAAATGCAGTAAAAGCAGATACATTTTTTTTGTTTTGTTTTTAAGTGGAAAGAGGGACAGGAAAGAGAGAAAGGAGTAGCAGAAACTAAGCTGATTGGCCTTCTCAAATGTTCTCCCTGTACTGGGTAAAATGAGGTAATGACACTAGACTGGGAGGAGGGTCCCAGATCAAATTTACACTAGGGGCGGGCAACTGCAAATCCACCAGCAACTTCTTAGGTAACAGAAAGTTGAAACCTGAGACAGTTTTTAAGAAAGAAATCTCAAAAGAACCAATGAGGTGCTTAGTCTAAGCTGTAGTCCAGGTGACCTCAGTCAGCCAATGACCTCAAACAATTCTCTCACTGAAATGCCTGATGGCTTTGGCTAAACCAAGATGTCCCTGAATATGTGCTCAGACACACAGCCTCCACAAACACTAGGCCCAAATACAAGCCTGAATATGGAAATGCTACAAATATCCCCACTACTTAGAACAAACTGCAGAAATGTTTCTCACACCTGAAAAGCAGCAGTGAGCCTTTAAATGAAAGCTTTAAACAGCTAAAGGAGCCTCTAGAAAAAAGAGTTTAACTGCAACAAGTTATTACAAACAAACAACCCAACAGATGCTTAATAAAAGTGGACAATTTCCAGTTAATACCTCACACAGTGAAACTAGCTAGAAAAATACGCAGTGCACAAAGTGCTATAAATAACAAAGAAATAAAGAACAAAATAAACAAAAAACAGGATACTTAATGTTATATATTCCCCTGCCTCAACAGAACACACGTTTGCCATATGTACCTTTACTAATAATTAGCTAGTTATCTTTTATTATATAATGTGTGCAAATTTAGCAGTGACATGAAAACAGATGTACTTGTAAGTAACATTTGGCAGTATTGATTGATCTTTTACAATCCTGAAATAAGCAGCATTGTTTTGAGAAGGACACATATTAACATTTAATGATGTTTTCCATATCATTTTGTCAAATAAAGCAATGAAGCCTTACTGGATGCAACAGTAAACTGCAGCAAAATGTATCAATTATTGCAATTATTGCCATATATGAATGAATGGCAGAGATTTACAGAACTGAAATAATGTAGTACAGAAAGAAAATGTTAAGGTTTACAGTGTAGCAATAAGCAGTATGTTATATGTATGAAAGGTGTGCTATTTTAAGCATATCTGTGTTTGTTATGATGTCTAGCATTAATACTTAACAAACATCTATACCTCTATTTCTGTCTAAGCATCTGTCTATATAATGTGCTTCACTGGTGCCTCCAGACAAAATGTACTTTAAACCCTAACAGTTTAAATCTAAAACTAAATAATCACCTATGATTATTTATAAAACTGTCATTCACCTCTGTTTATTTTGGCTTAGGATTTGGCAGACAATGAGAAGATGTTTTATGAGGAATAGATTGAATATACAATGGTGACTGAAGGTGGCAGTCTGGACTTTTGAATTCCACTGCCAATCATCGTAAGTCATGCTGAGATGATTGCAGTGAGTTCCTGAACCATGACATTATGGTCTTTCAGCAAAGAGTAATAGGTATACAGCATAACTCACTGGAACTCAGCATTCAAATAACTTGATGCTAGAAGGTACATCAACAAATTGACTGCTTTAAGTTTGTGAAAACCATGATGGCACAATGGATTAGGTCCTCTACTCTTTTGTCTACTTGCTGGCTGATAGAGTATATGGTTAACTAAGAATGGTTCTGGTTCAGAAGTGACTTGCTATGAGAAAGAACAGGTCATGTAGTTTTGGCAGCCCAGTAAGGCAGTAACTGCTGATGGAAGACCAGTGTATAAGGAACACAGTTTGTGAGGACATCTATGCATCAGTGGGCACAGTTTCTACTTGACATAAATGAGTGTGGATAGTATAATTTAAGGTACAAGTTAAGGTAAGGTACAAGATATAATTTAAAATAATATTAAGGGTGATGGGCAGGATTCACAAAGGCTTGCACGGAGTCTAAGAGTAGTGTAAGACTCCATGCAGCCTTCGCGATCCAGGAACAGCCCTAAAGTCCGTGTAAGAGACCATCTAAAACGTCTCTTACACGGAGTGGGCGTGGATATGCTAATCACCTCACTTGCAGCCCAAAGGCATGCAGATGAGGTAGATTAGCAATCCACGAAGCCCAAAGCAGCCCGTGTAAGAGCCGTTTTAGCTGCAGAAATGTACTCAGTTGACAACTGAGTACGTTTCTGCAAAAACCACAACGGAGCCATGTCAGCTCCAAATAAAGGGTGCATATGTGTCAGGCAGCATGCCAATGGCCAAATATGTGGCCATTGGCAAGGTACCCCAATGCAAATATGAAAAATAAATATATTTTTAAACGCAGCGCAGCCCCACACAAACGGGCTGTGCTGTATAAAACATAAAAATGAAGGTTATAAACTCACAAATGTGGGTTTTATGCAATACATGGATTTACAATGCAGGGACCAGCAGACCAAAAACAACATGGCCACCGTTTAGTGGTTGCTAAGGGGGGAAGCTGAGTCTAAGACGTGTAACTAAGCATTAGTAGGCAATCTGATGTAAATGAGTGTTAGGATACTGAATTCCACTGTCACATAGCAAATGAGCACATTCTGAGTAGTGTAAGAGATACATAAGGGGGAGGAATAGAGTAGGAGATAGGTGACATCACAGGGGGGAATGGTAGAAAGAAATGCAGTTCATTGTAGGCTAGTGTTACATGTCAGATGTCAGACACATATCATGGAAAGAGGAGTTCCACAACATCAGCATGGGAAAGTCAAGAAATGGAAGGTGTACACTGTTGCTTACACCAAAGTTTCTTGCTGGGCATGCATGCGCACGTGTGCACGCCATGAAGCGCGAGTAGGGCAGTGTGCGCGCGTGTAAGCCAGACTGAGCATGTGGGAGCCTGTTGGTAGACTTGTAACACTGTTTACGCTGGTGTGCGCGCATTTTAACCCGAATAAGCAGATTCTGAACCGTGTAAGCATGTGTGCACATGTGTAAGCCACTGTGAGCGTGTTTCTGTTAGTATGCACGTTGCTCCCCCCTGAGGAAACAGAAAGGAAAAAGGAAGCAACAGAATTAGTAGGAAGCTAGCAGGAAATACTGCTGGAGCTAGCAGGTGAAAACAATTAGAAGCAGGCAATTACACAGGCAGAATAGTAGCTCAGCCAAGCACTTAAAACTCTGCAAACAGCAGTGCAGGATGTTTCTCTCAAGAGACACTGCAAGACAGGAGTAAGCTATTAGAAGTGAAAACTGAAAAGCTGAACTCAGAGCAGAAATGCTAGGGGCTGCTATAGCTGTCATAAGGAGACATAGGCTACTTGCTGAGGGTGGTGACAATGCAGATGGTGCCAGACAACCCACAGTGAGGAGACGGAGAAGAGTGTACAGGCCCAGGGTCACCTACCATGGGTTACATGAGCTGGAGATAGTAGAGCGCTATAGAGTGGACAGAGACCTCCTGCAGCAAATTGTTGAGCTGTGCAGGCCACGCCTCACACACAGAACCAACAGAGGGGAACCCATCCCAGTGGAAACCAAGGTATGTGTTGGCATAAGAATACTAGCAACAGGTATCTTCCAGAGACCAACTGGTGATATGATGGGGATATCATAGGCATCAGCCTCCAGGGTACTGCACCAGTTCCTGGATGCCATGTCAGCACATGTCGGTGATCATGTATATTTCCCCAATGCCCGTGAGGTATTGGCCAGCAATATGCGTCTCTTCCAGCAAATAGCGAAATACCCTGAGGTAGTGGGTGCAATAGACTGCACGCACATACGCATCAAAGCACCAGCCGGTGAGCAGGGTAGGGCCTACATTAACCGCAAGGGCTTCCCCTCCATCAACTGCCAGGTCGTGTGTGATGCCCAGGGCATAATAATGAATGTGTGTGCTGGCTGCCCTGGGAGCTACCATGATTCCCATATCTGGCATTTGACACAGCTGTACCAGACATTTGCCAATGGGGACACCCCACATGGACACCTAGTGGGGGATGCAGGTTATGCACTGGAGCCGTGGCTGATGACACCCATCAGAAACGCACACACCTGAACAGGAACACCATAATGAGGCACACGCACAAACACGTAATGTAATAGAGCGTGTGTTTGGGCTGCTCAAGTCACGGTTCTGGTGTCTGGACACATCTGGTGGAGCCTTGCAGTACTCACCAACTACATGTACCCAAATTGTCATGGTATGTGCTATGCTACATAATATGATCTTGCGACAACAGCTGCAGCAGAACCAGCATAGAGCTGGGCCAAACAGCCCCCCACCATTGCCAAGGCCATCACAGGCAGAACGTGACTCAGAGGAGGAACAACCTGAGCCTGTCCCAGTAGGCAGAAGGAGGCATGCCCAGTATGCCCTGGCCTTGGCAAAGAGGCAACGCATAGCACATACACTGGCTCAGTAGGAACCCTGGGAATGATACCCCTCTCTGACTCACTCATATAATAACATGGATGCCTAAAATGACATAACCTGCTCTCAAACATGTACAGGGAGTGTAATATGTGCATCCGACAGAGGCAGCCCTGCAGCACCACCTGAGGCATGAATGCCATGTGTTAAGCAATGTAACACCATGTAGTATATGCACACTTGAGGACCCTGACTAACATCCTACCCTCACCAAGCATGATGCCACAATATGACGATGGGATGATCAATTGCAATAATTGGCTGAAGTATTGCAGTTAGTCAAAGGGGATCCAATGTGTACCAGCCTGGGATGACATGCTGAGCATGACATGATGCTCCACCTGCTAGGGGTGGCGTGCACCTATCAGTCCAGGCCTTATGGATACTGGCAAAGGCTGTTGTTACCCACAGCGTGCCCTGAATAGGTAAGGCTCAAAACACAAACCCACCTCCATAGGTATCACAAGGGATAAGAACCTAGATGTAATGCTACCCAATGCCAGAAGTCTAAACAGCAAGATGCATGCAGTGTAAACTCACCCAGTATGGAGAATGTTGATATCTGTCCTGTAACAGAAAATTGGGTCAAGGCTCACAACAGCACCCTAACACTACCAGGTTACACCTCATACTGTGCTGTACAGCCTCAAAACATGGAACAAACTACAAAAGGAGGGTGACTAGCAATAATTGTCAAGGATAACCACACCCCCATGTTGGTACCACAACAAGAAGCAGCATGGACTAGCCATGGTCAAGTAACAGTGGCTAAAACTGCTTCCCAGTTTATAGCCTGCTACAGACTACCGTCCTAACACCAGGAACTGCACCTGGCCTATGTTGGAATACATGAATATATCAAGCCCTCCAAACCACATTATATTGGTTGACTGAAAATACCCAGACATAGACTGGGAGCATTATACTACCTCCAACACTGCAGGAGAAAAGTTCCTAGAATCCATAAACCAAAATGCCCAGGAACAACGTACCACTCCTACAAGAGGGGTAAGCATACTGGATGTGATGATCAGCAACATTGGTACTGGATGGCAAGATGAGAAGTGTATCCCTCACTGGTAAGACCAGACCATAGAGTAATCACACTGGATATACACATCCTGACCACAGTCCCTGGCCAGAAAACCACAGTTAAAAACATGTGTAAAGCAAAAGTTGCACTCCTCCAAACTGATGTGGAATCCATTAAAGGCCCTGTGCAGGTGCAAAATATGGGCCACACCTCAGAACCTGTTATACAGGCATTCCATGAACACAGCCAGGAATGCTTGGATTATGCAATCCCAAATAACAACAAGACACAATGCCATACACGCGGGCATCTGGCATGCTGGACTCCAGCCATTACCAAACCATGCTGGACTCCAGCCATTACCAAACCATGCAAGAGAATGAGGAAGCTACTACATGATAGAGCAAACATAAAAAGGGAAGTAATCACTGATCAGTAGTATGGCAATAAAATATGTCCACACATACAATCCACTAAGGCCAGCTACAAGTTGAATCTGTGAATCCTGAGGCAATGTTACACCTGCCCCAAGTACACAGACAACCCTCAACTCCCCCCAAGAAATACAAATATATGTGAGAGATGCAACCATTTATCCAAACCGGAGGCTGAGCTCCCTCAACTCAGTACTGTCAAAACTAGTCAGGAGGAGAAGGTAACCACACACACCACAAACCCAGTCCCACATAGACCTATCACAACTGCAAACCAAAGACATAAACACAGAAAACATTCCCGGAGGCCCTAATTACAAACACACCACACCAACAGAGGCCTCCAAAGCAGACACCCAAGCAACCACAACCTCCAAACATAGCACATGCAACACATAGTACACAAAGCTGGTGTGCCAAACACTCACAGGCCAGAAGGAGAAACAACATGCCTGATACAGTTGTAATAGGTGACTCCATAGTCAGACACACTGCTGTCCCACTCACCAGACTGAACAAGGGAAAAGGTACAGTAAGCTGCCTGTAGGCTGCTACAATACACCACATAACACAAGTACGCAGGTCACCCCAAAACAAGTAGAAATATGATGCAGTCATTGTCCATGCTGGTGTGAATCACCTGAGATGTACCTCCCCGGACTACATGAAAAGAGACATAGATGAGCTCTCCGATTATGTAGTCCAGGCCGGTATGACACTGACTGTTTGCAGCATCCTACCCTCACCAATAATAATGCCACAGTACAAACACAGAATGATCAGCTTTAACAAGTGGTACAATTACTGCTGTCAGTCCAAGGGGATCTAATGTCTGTCTGCTTTGGATGTCATGCTTGACAAGCCACGCTGCTGTTCCAGGGATGGCTTGCACCTGCTACCCCTGGGCGTCTGGATATTGGATAAGGCTTTTGCCACCTCCATAGAGCCTTACGTAGGCAAGGCTGAAAAGACTAACCCACCACCCTAGAAAACATAAGTGGTAAGAAACATAAGGGTAATGCTGACCAATGCCAGACGTGTAAACCGCAATATGCATGCTCCTGAGGCCCTCCCCAGTATGGAGAACATCGATGTCTGTGCAGTGACAGAAACCTGCTGCAAGCCTCCTGACAGCACACCAGCACTACCAGGTTATACCTCATATCATGCGTTATGGCCCCAAAACCTGGACCAAAACATAAAAGGAGGGGGAGTATCCATATTCAGCACAGACACCCATACGTCCAGGTAACTGACAATGCACGAAGCATCGGAGACCACCCATGTGCACCTAACCATAGGCAAAACTGCTGTACAGTCTGTAGCATGCTACAGACCACACTCCCACACACAGGAACCCCACCCAGCCGTCCTGAAAACACTGGACAGTATGAATGCCCCACCAAATACCAAACAAGGTACTCACAAATTACCACATAGGTGGTAAACCATTATGTATGGAAGGTGTAATCAGGGACCTAGGGACACAAGTGGACAGTAACCTGTTATGTGACACTCACATTGCCAATCTGCCTAGGAAGACTGTCTATATTGGACACCGTATCATGAAAGGATTCACATATACGTCAACAGAGGTCATTGTGCCCCTGTACTGTTCTCTTATCAGACCCATAATCTAGTACAATGCCTCATTTGGGATGTACCTTACCTGACACCTGCAGCAGTCAGAAAGACCTCTAAGGTACCTCACCAAGAGGATAAAGGGTCTCAAATATATGCCATATGCTGCCTGGCTGTAGACACCCCAGCTGACTGCAGTCACACACTGCCTACACAGAGGCATTGTATGTCTGTTGTACAAGTCCATGTCCAACACAGGAGTAATGGACATGCTCCACCCCAGAAAACCCAAAGCCATTGGAGCTGTGAGAGTGAGAGATGTCATCCTCAACACATAATGAAATAGGATGTGCTGGAGGGACAGATACATAACCCAGAGGCTCCCTACACCCTGGAACAAAATCCCACTCCATGTTAGGCAGAGCCCCTCACTGACACTCTTCAACAAGAATCTTGCCAAGTGGATGGATGATCGTAGATGTACACTGGGGGTCTTCACTGTGTCATGTCCAGACAGAGACACAGTAAAGTAAATCATAAATGGCCATAATATTCACATAGCAAGGGGTGGCGAAAGCCACACACACTCTGGCTAGGCTTATAAATGCCCTAGGGTAGATAGCCTAGTATGAACCTGTGAACCTATGAAGATATAAATTGTACAGGACACTAAGGATAATCACAAGGCTTTCTCAACTGATGGTAGGAACCTTGTTGGGAATTCACAGATATGCTCTGAATCACTCAAATATTACAAACAACATACCAAACACACACACATATTGCCAACATACAAACTGACAGGTGCAGTGCAACCCCCCCCCCACCCAGAATGCAAAATATCTATCCCAGCAGACTGCTGGCCCCCTGACATTGCAGATGCTGAGGTAACAGCCAGCATCTACAAAGCAAAACACACAGCAGCAATGGTATGAGATGGTGTCCTGGGATGAGTCCAACATGGACTCCAAGAAGAATGGAATGCCACATCACACCACTGCTCAATGTCAGCCTTACCACAGGATATGTACCCAAAGAGCAGTGCACAACAACAGTGGTCCTTCTCAACAAAGGTGTTGCCTGAATGGATACTGCAAACTAACACCCCAGAATCCTGACAAGCTTGGTCTGCACAGCTATGGAAAGGATCAGCATGTACCGCAGACATAAAGATATTGGGGACCTACTGACACCGGACTCAACCCAGTGTGGCTTTCTTAAGTGCAGATGCTGCCCCTTAAACATGTTTGACTCATTTGAAACAGTCATTAAGGTCATTGATGAGGGCAATGTGGTCCACACAGCGTAGCTGGACCTTGCAAAGGCTTCCATACAATACCCCACATGTTCATTATAGATAGGCTCACCAGCTTAAATATAAACCCCTATGTCAGTAGAGGGGTTGCAAACCAGACCAAGGACAGAACTGACATAGTCAGACATGCTGCAGCCATGTCAGACTACAAACCAGATATAACTGGCATCCCACAAGGCTTGGTCCTGGGACCTCCCTCATTTGGTATATATGTCCCATAGGTACAGGCCAACATGGAAGGACTGTGTCTGAACATGTTTGCAGAGGGCTACAAACTGACCACCATATCTGACCCTCCAGCTGACACAAGCATCCCACAAAAGGGCCACATAGAAACAGACAACTGGTGCCATAGCCATGTCAGCAAGCTAATTGCAGAAAAGTGTATAGTCAACCCCTGTGGATATACTGTAAGTGCCCACCAATTACCACATAGGTGTTAACCCATTAAGTACTTAACATGTAATGAGAGACCTGGGGACACAAGATGATAGATATCCTGCATTGGACAAACATGTGGCTGTAGTGGTTACAGAAACATACCATATACCCACCTACCATGAAGGTTGTCTTATCTAGATAAGGGGAGGCCATTGTGGCTCTGCAGTCATCCTTCATCAGCGTTACAATTGACTACAATAGCCCCTGTGGGATGTACCTCAGCAGACACCTCCATCAACTGTAAAGTCCCCAAAAGTACCTCACCAGGAGTATCAAAGAGCTAGAACAGATGCCATGCGTTGCCTGATTAAACAAACTGCAGCTCCACACACTGCCATACTGCCCACCCAGAGGCAAGATGTGCCTGATGTATAAAGCCATGTCCAAGCTGGAATCAATGAACATGCTGCACCTTGTACAATCTGAATGGCAGTGAGCTATGCACATGAGAGACCTGAACCCCACCACTGACATACATAGAACAAGCTGTACTGAATGATCCATAACACAGAAGCCACCCCCACTCATGAGTAAACTCCCAGTACAGGTTAGCCAGAGAGTCACTCATCGACTCTCCTCAAGAGGAATCTTGATGAGTGGATGGGAGATGGTAGGTTTACCCTGGGTATCACTGTTATGTCACGGGTAGACGGAGGCACAGTATACTAACCATGACATATGTCATGGCAAACTCCACCTACAAAGTGCGTCGAAGGACAAACACACTCTCCGACTAGCATTAGAAATGGCCTAGGGCACATCGCTAGTGTTTGCCAATGTACACCTATGTTGTGGAATACACTACCAATGTTGGACAAGCCTGGTTTAAGTAGTTCATATCTGAACATAATGCAACATGGTCAGATGTGCACAACTGGCCCCTAACCAGGCTGTTGTGCTCACTATGAAAATGTAAAGCAGTGATAGGACTAAAGGCCAAGATACTGTCCACCACAGTGAAAGTACTGAACCAGTACACTATACGGTACTACAGTATTAGGTCAGTATAAAAGGATGTTGACAACTGTATGCAAAGTATCCCATGCAAACCCTGCAGGCAAAGTATAATCCATGTTGTGTTCAGACACAAAGCAGTTGGACAGTAACTACACAACATGACACACAACACACAACCATAAGCGTGAGATATTGTTGAAGTTCACACTCATTCACAAATGTGGTGGGCTGCAGAGTTCAACATATGGAAAGCTCACACTGGGCATGCCCGCACACTTTGATAAATGAGACATATGTCAGACAACATGCCCTGGGAAGCCTGAACTGGGCATGCTCACACACTTGGGCCAAATCTCAGTTTAGCATTTGGCCACACATATCTGGTATTTGTACGTGTTATTCCAGGAACCAACCACATTACAGCAATCTGCCCAGTGCACACAGTTAAACGACTACAGAGACATATGTGATATAGTGGATCCCTCCCATATTCAAACATCTTCCACAGATACACATGTTGTTCATAGAAACAGGGAATGCTATGGCAATAAAGACCTGCAAACAGTTTATCAGCAACAAATATTGTGCATCTGACAATTAAACATATGGGTGTAGAGGTCAACACTAGGCTGTTTGCCCTAGGGAATGACAGCTTAGCCAGAGTGTGCTTGGCATCTGCCTCCCCAGTACAGTAGGCTACTGTGCCACTGTAAAGTAGGTCACATAAGGCACCGTGTGAGGCTAGTGTGCTGTGCCTCTGTCAAGCAGGGACACAGTGGAGATCCCAGGGGTTGAATTTGCTAAGCCTCATCCATGTTGTTGGTGTGTGCTGGAAGAGGGCTGCTGAGGACCTCTAACAGTACGTGGGCGTCAATAACAGACTGAGGGGAGCCTTATCTACATTGTCTGGACAATTTCACTGTCAACACTTTGTCGTGATGATTATGAGGGATTGAAGTGTCGTGCCAGTACTGTTCAGAGATGTCCTCCCTCTGTGGGCTACTGCTCTGCAATGTATTAGCTCACTCTGTCTGTTGGGCAGCTCATATATGGCTGGTGTACACCTGACAGGTGTCCTGTTGTGGAGCAGTCATGGGTATATTTGGGATAGCATGAACAATGCAAACCTTCCACATGCTCATAGAATGCAATTGTCAAGGATTATGCAGAGTGGCCTGTATACTCCCCCAGCATGGGTCCTTTGAAGTCTTCCACCCCAGTCTTCACAAGTGTAAAGTCTGCTTTTGATAAATACACTTTGTTTGCAGTGACAACCTTGCCTGGGGGTGGGGATGTGATATGGATGTCCAGGGAAAGGTGGGTATGGCCAGATATCAACAATGGTGGTCTACCTCTGGTGCGGAACAGTGAGTACCCATGTTGTAGATGGTCAGGTGCAATATGTATTCCCCCTTGTGGCTGTGGTGAGTGGTCCTGCCATAGCACATGGACTCACAAATTGTAGTGGCTGTAGGGTAATGTTGTAGAGGCCTGAGTAGTTCCCACACACAACATACCTGTACCTGATGTTAACAACTGGAATGGTGTATGTGAACACCTGCATATCTTGGCACTGTTCCCAGGGAAGCAAAGTGTGTCTCCTGGATGTGGGAGGGGTGGTCCGAACTGGTTGTGTTGTGTGTTACAGGTCCTGTGGTCATGAAGCATGGTATAGAACATAACCTGCCAGTGCGATGTGCATATCTGACCCTGAAGTAGGTGGCTGCAAATGCATATATATGCTATCCCCCACCTGACAGGTAGTACTAGATGTACATACCTCTGTAGAAATAATGATGTCAACACCCTATAAATACTGCAGGTGCAGAACAGATGCCCAGGAATTCGGATAGTGCGCTCTGCTAATGCATCTCTCAAGTGTCATAATGTAGTTAGGTAGGGGTTTGAATCCTGTAAATGCTCAGCGTGTGTGTGGGTGAGCGGGGTTGGTGTGTGTGTAACTCTGTATGAGGGAAAGGTCCCTTTTGACAACTGGGAAAATACACTACAGGATGCACATTCCCCTTTCTAAACACTGATGATGTCAGCACCCTATAAGTACAGCAGGAAAAGAAAAACCTCACAATAATGCGAATAGCGCGCTTCGCTAATGCGTCCGTCTCAAGTATCATAACATAGTTAGGTAGGGGTTTGAATCCTGCAAATGCTCAGTGTGTGTGGAGGGGGGTTAGAGTGTGTGCAATTCTGTATGAAAGAAATGTCCCTTTTGGCAACTAGGAGAACACACTACAGGATGCACATTCCTCTTTCCAAACACTGATGATGTCAGCACCCTATAAGTAAAGCAGGAGAAGGGAAACCTCCCAGTAATGCGAATAGCACGCTCTGCTAATTCGTCCATCTCAAGTGTCATAACATAGTTAGGTAGGGGTTTGAATCCTGCAAGTGTTTGTGTTTGGGTGAGAGGGGTTAGTGTTTGTGCAATTCTGTGTGAGGGAAATGTCTCTTTTGGCAAGTAGGAGAACACACGACAGAATGCACATTCCCCATCTAAACACTGATGATGTCAGCACCCTATAAGTACAGCAGGAGAAGGGAAAGCTCCCAGTAATCCAAATTGCACGCTCCGCTAATGCGTCTGTCTGGAATGTCATAACATAGTTAGGTAGGGGTTTGAATCCCGCAAGTGTGTGTGTTGGGGGGTGGAAATAGGGTGTGTGCAATTACATGTGTGAGAGAACTGACCCTTTTGCCAACCAGTACAACACACCAGCTGCTGCATATTCCAATCTCTACACAGAGATGATGTCAGCACCCTACAAGTACAGTGGAAGAGGCCAAATCTCCCAGTAATGCAAATAGCATGCTCTGCTACTGCGTCTCTCACTACTGTCATAGCACAGTTAGTTATGGCTTTGAAATCCACACATGCCACATGTGTTTTTGTCACACAGAATGCCCATGTGTGTGGGTTGTTGTTCACAATAATGCATGACATCGATTAAACCAGTAATGGCAATAGACACAGATGATGTATGTGTGTGCCAAATACACATATGTACCTGTGACCTTCAATAGTTCCCATGGGTCATACCAGCCTGTGCTACATGCTCAGAGAGCCCTTCCATGTTCCCTATCATGTAGTCCAGGGAGGTACATCACAGGTCAGCCATAGTGGCATGGACAATGACTGAGTCATATGTGTCCATGCCTCTGACTGACCTGTATGCTTGTGTTATGTGGTGGACCATAGTGCCCCACGGGTATATCACTGTGACCTTCACCTTGTCCAGCCTGATGAGCGGGAACTCACTGTACCGGACAATAAAGGTACCTAACACAACTGTAGCAGGTGTGTTGTCTAGCCGTACAGGCTGTGACTGTTTGGCACACAGGATTTGTGTGCTATGTGTTGCATGTGCTGTGTTCTGGCTTAACGTATGCCTGTGTGCCAGCTGCAGTGGTGTCTGCTGCTCAGGCAGGATGCTATTCTGAGGCTCCGCAAATGGCCCAGTGTGTTCACGTGTTTGGATTGCTGTCAGTGTAGGTCTACATCAGACTGGTATTGTAGTCACTGTAGTATTTCATGCCACCTGACAGGTTATGCCAGTACTGGGTTCGGAGTGCTTAGTCCCCAGTTTGGCTATGTGGTTGCATCTCATACATGTGTTGTACGTCCATGTGTAGGGGAGAAGGTTGACTGTGTACATGTGGCAGCTGTGACATTGTCACATGACCCACATATACCACAACTGTACCATAGAGGTGACTGACAAGTGACCTTTGCACATGCTACCATAGTATTGTGATTGCCATGGTGATTAACAGCACATAGGGCCAATGGGGAACAAGGTACATAGGTTCATAGGTTCATAGGTTCATACTAGGCTATCTGCCCTAGGGCTTTTATAAGCCTAGCCAGAATGTGTTTGGCTTTCGCCACCCGTTTTAAATTAATTTGCTATGCCCTTTTCTGAGGTTAGTATACTGTGCCTCTGTCTCACAGTGACACAGAAGTGATACCCGGGGTAAACCTACAATCTCCCATCCACTCATCAAGATTCCTCTTGAAGAGAGTCAATGAAGGACTCTGCCTAACCTGGACTGGGATTGTATTCCAGAGTGAGGGGAGCCTCTGGGTTATGAATCTGTCCCTCCAGCATGTCCTATTAATTTCAGTGCTGAGGTTCAAGTCTCTCGAGCGTGTAGCTCGATGGGATTTGAATATTCTGAGGTGCAGCATGTCCATTAATTCTGGGTTGGACATGGCTTTATACATCAGGCACAGATCGCCTCTGAACAGGCGGTATGCCACTGAGTAGAGCTGGAGTTTCTTTAACCGGGCAGCATATGGCATCTGTTTGAGCCCTTTGATCCTCTTGGTGAGGTAACTTTTGGGGTCTTTCCAGTTGCTGCAGGTGTCTGGTAATTTACATCCCAACAGAGGCATTGTACTCAATTATGGGCCTGCTGAGGGATGAATAAAGAGGCACAATGACCTCCCCTGATCTAGATGTGAATCCCTTCATGATGAGGTGGGCTATATAAAATGTTTTTCTAACCACTGTGGCCACGTGGTTGTCAAATGAGAGATTGCTATCAACTTGGGTCCCCAGGTCCCTAATTACTTATTCTGTACTTAATGGATTACCACCTATGTGGTAATTTGTAGGCACTTTGTTTTTGCCAAAGGGGATGACTATACACTGTTTGGCATTTAGCTTGAGGCCATGGCTCTGGCACCAGTTGTCTGTTTCTATGAGGCCCTTTTGGAGGATGCTTGTGTCGGCTGGAGAGTCGATTATGGCGGCCAGTTTGCAGTCATCTGCGAACATGGTCAGCCACAGTCCTTCTGTGTTGGCCTGTACCTCTGAGAAATATATACCGAACAAGAGTGGTCCCAGGACTGAGCCTTGTGGGACACCACTTGTAACTGTTTTGGAGTCTGACATGGCTCCAGCAATTCTAACCATGTGGGTTCTGTCCTTGAGCCAGTTTGCAATCCATCTACTGACATAGGGGTTGATATTTAAGCTGGTGAGCTTCTCTATAATGCCCAAGTGGGGTATTGTATCAAAGGCTTTTGCGAGGTCCAGGTAGGCTGTGTGGACCACCTTCCCCTCGTCAATGGCCTTGGTGACTGTTTCAAAGAAATCAACCAGGTTTAAGAGGCAGGATCTGCCCTTAACAAAGCCGAACTGGGTAGGACCCAGTGTCTGTAGGTCCCCAATATCTTTATTTATGAGGTCCATGATGATCCTTTCCATAGCTTTGCAGACCAAGCTAGTCAGGCCTATGGGGCGATAGTTTCCAGGATCTGTTGGGGCAACACCTTTATGGAGAGGGACCACTGTTGCTGTACGCCACTCTTTGGGCAGATATCCTGTAGTAAGGCTGAGATCGAACAGTAGTTTTATGTTTGGGTTTAGCTCTTCTTGGAGTTCATGTAGGACACAGCCCGGGACACTGTCTGGTCCCATTGATGCTGTGTTGTTTGCTTTGGAGAGGGCAGCTCTTACCTGAGCATCTGAGATGTCAGGGGGGCAGCACTCTGCTGGGATAGATATTTGCCCTTTTGGTGTGGAGGGGGGGAGACATTTGCGCTGAACCTGTCAGCTAGGATGTTGGCAATGTCTGTGGGTTCGGTGTTTCTTTTGTCATTTGGGACTAATTCTGAGCTTATCTGGGAATTCCCACCCAGGTTCCTAACATAACTAAAGAAAGACTTGTGATCATCCTTAGTGTCCTGTGCAATTTCCTCTCGAAGCTGGCCTTAGACAATTTTATGAGTGCCCGTAGTTGTTTGCTAATACTGATCAGTGATGCCTTCCCTTTTTGGGAATTTGCTCTATCATTTAGTAGCTTCCACTTCTATTGTATAGTTTGTTTATGGCTGGGGTCCACCAGACAGGACGTCTGCCTTTGGAGGATCGGGTCTTGGTTTTATTTGGGTGTAGTGTCTGTGATTAGTTAGCACTGGCATATATGACTGCTCACGTGGACAAATGCCAGGTAAGTCATATGCAATGTGTCACAGGCAATGTACATGTGAAAAGGACAAACAGTGATGTTCTGTCAAGTGAGACATGGACATACATATAGTAAGCTATGCAGATGTCACTAGGAGTCCACAGAAGCTCTGTAACTCTGCATTGCAGGTGGGATCAGTGTTCCAGGGTAACTGCAAGCAAACATGCATGCAAACAAAGCTACATTAAGCAGGGCTGCATGTAGTCCATTGTACAACAAACAAGCTGTACCACTTCCACTAGGTAACAGTGCAAATTTGCAGGCACTATACACATGTACATGGAAATACACAGGTTAGATGGCTAGGGTCCAGTCTCAGCGCACACAAGTGTACAGACCATGTACCGTGGATGCACAATAACTGGATGGAAACCCAGGTGCTCATACCTGCAGTAATACACATGTCAAATAACAGACACTGAGCCTTCAGTCAGTGGTTCCATACTTAGTAGGATGTATGCTACCTGGCCTGCCACCACAGTATCCCTGACATGTATGGGGACTCTCCCTCCTGTGACAGTTAGTTTTGTGTGCAGGGGCTGTCTAGCATGGTATGAGATGTGAGCTTGCAGTGCTAGGGTGCTCCTGTGTGTCCTGTACCAGTCGTGTAGTACTGCACACATATCAACATCCTCATACATCCGCATTGCAGAGTCCAGTGTGGGCAACATGCCACATGCAGTTTACATGTCCATCATTGCGTATCAATACTTTCATTACCTTATCCCCTGTGCTACCTATGTATGTAGCCTTCTGTTGACATCCTTACCACCAGTATGCCAACATGTGCAGATGATACACTATGGTTCTTACCATGGGTGTAGACAACACTACATGACAATCATACCCTTACTGCATCAGGCATGCTGGGATATACCCACAATTATATCAGCACACAGTACTGTTAACAACATGATACTATTACTACACATCTATGTAGTCACCCTGTGCATCAGCAACATAGTAACCTGTACCTGCACTGATGTTACAGATTGCAGGAGGTGGCACAGTTTCATCATATGCACAGGGTGTGAACTTGGTATGCCTGAGTCAGCCACCAATACCACCAATTGACATGTATGTGTATGTGTGTTGGTGAGGGACAGCAGTACAAGGTGGGGCAATGTTGATGCAGTGTGTGCATGTATGCGGTATCCCTAGGTGTTGTCAATTCGCATGTGTGTATGGATGCACACAGTTCCACCTCATGGCTGCCTTATACTGTGTTTGTGGACAGCCACAGACTGTACCTGCCAGGTCATACAGATCAGTGTCTCTGGCCATGGACACGGTACCTGTGCCTTGCAGGGGTGCTACAGACCATATCCGGTACCAACCCAGACTGGGTACTGTCATCAGAAGCAGGTGTTCATTGACTGGACACAGATCCCTATCGGGCCTGGCCAGAGCCACATGCACGTGGTCTCCTGGGGCGGTCTGATGACAGCACAGATCCAGCATTGCTGGGGCTGCTGCTGGCACTATGGGGGCGGCTGCGGCACTGTTGTTATCCGCGACGACTGCCAGCTGCTGCTATTGCTGGCATACGCCCACGTCGATGCCTCAACCATCCACCATCGCCCTGGATCATGGACATGTAGTTGTGGAACCGGTCTAATATGTCCCCACAACGTCTGTCTATGACATCGGTGAAACTACGGATGGCAGCCGCAATGTCACGCATACTGTCAGTCATGGCTGTGCGACATGCTGTCAGCTCCCTCAGACCCTGTCTGGTGTACTGTTCCATACGTGACTGTGCCTGCATGACAGCCCGAAACATAGCTGAGGTTGTAAGACCTCTGTGGGCACGTCTGACAGGGGCAGTACGCCCACGGATGCTCCCACAAGAACCCCTGGACATCTGTCTGTGTGGTACCATCTCAGGGCCATGCCCATGGCTGCTTTGTGGGGACGCATGTGCCACAGATACCACATTACCCTGGTCAATGCCCACTGTATCCTGTCCATCACCTAGGGACATTGGTGACAAAGGGTGTATTGGCAGGATAACTGTGTGCATTGATGGGGTTGACAGCTGTGTACTGTCAATTGGCTGACCAATGACAGACCCTGGCATACCTTCCTGTGCCATTACACAGATGTCATCATTATCAGTACCCATGGCACCTGATTCAGGTTCCCTGCTGCATGACACCAGAGCAGCACCAGAACCTGTGGGAGGGAAACAGGAAACACAGTTTACAATGTCTACACAATATTACCAGTGATGCACACATCCACACATGCACAGGTCCACACATGCACACATGCACACATGCACAGGTGCACACATGCACACATGCACAGGTGCTCCCATGCACAGGTGCACACATGCACACATGCACACATGCACACAGTTGCACACATGCACACATGCACACAGTTGCACACATGCACACATGCACACAGTTGCACACAGTTGCACACAGTTGCACACTACTCAGTATGTGAGATATCAACACACAGACACAGACACACCTGCATGCATACACAGAGCACTACTCAGTGAGCCTAATATTACTATTACTATCAAGACTATTAAAGGTATTGTTAATACACACTCACCAGCATGGATAGGCTGCATTGTTGTTACACTGGAGGGACCTGCAGAAGTGAGGAAACTAATGTCAGTGGGCACAACTGTGCCATTGTTACTGAGTATGATACAGGTCAGTAGTACAACAGTCGCCTTTCACAGGTCAGCTGCTGATATTGAGAATATCACACTTGCACATTAAATACTATGATGACAGCTACAAACCAAGGACCCACCTCACACATGCATTAACTACCAATGTACACAACAGTCAACTATACATATGGCATATTACCTGCACGCTCGTACTCTTGCTGCTGCGTGGCTCCAGCCTCCATCATAATGCATGTCTGCTACTGCTGTTGTTGTTGGCGGGCTGGAGCCACAACACTTATGAGTAGTCCCTCCAGTCTGGTGAGTGGGGGATGTGTAGCCACCCCACCACCTGTGGCAACCTGTTGCCTGTGGATATCCGACGCACGCTGATGGACATTTCTGATTAAATCACTGCAGTGATGTCGTACCTGCTCATATGTCCTGTTATGCATGCCTATGTCATTTACCCGACTGACCAGGTCTTGCCACAGTGCAGCCCTCTTCTGCTGATTCTGACTGGTGCGGGAAAAGAGTATTGCATAATCCCACACCAGGCTCTGGTGTATCTCCTCATCCTCAGCTGCTGAGTAAGCTGGATTGCGCTGGTGAGCCATAGTCCTGAAAAAGGAAATAACATGATATCAGCTAAATATGTCAGCAGAATTTGGCACACATACTACACATGCTACTCGACTGTTGTGATACAACATATCTCACATATATAGCATCTGTCTGTCTATTGGTGGATACACATGTAAATGGCCAGGTATCAGTACTCAGCCAACAACTGTGCAACAGTACCTGGCACACTCCATATGACATACTACCAAACCCCAGCAGTCAGAACACTGATTCAGGTCCAAAGCACCTCCTCACTCTGGGGGTTTGTATCGAGGTACTGTATGGGGTACATCAACAACTACTGTGAGCTGACCACAAACTAATTGCCCTGGATATACATATCCCACCTCCACCACCAGCACAAACGACTATAGTGAATAACATTTCAAATGCAAACATTACACTTTGTAACAGTGACATGGTATCCTTTCAGCCCACTGGGCCAGTGGAAGATACAACCCACAATGCTGACCCCTTCACAAATTATTTCTACGGACATCTCCGAGAATGCATGGATCATGCAATCCCATTTAAGACCAAGACACCCTCCACAAAGGGACAGCATCCTGTCTGGTGGACCCCAGCCATAGACAGATTGTATAACAAAAGATGGAAGCTACTGCAAGACAGAGCATAATTCCATAAAGGGAAGGCATGTCTGATCAGCACTAGTAAGGAGCTATTTTCTCACATAGACACATCCATGGGCAACTTTGAGAGGGAAATCAGCAGGGACACTACAGATATCCACAAGGCCTTCTTCAGTTATGTTAGCAACCTGGTCAGAAACCCTCCACTATGCTCATAGTTAGTACACAACAACATATAATTCCCTGAACCCACAGATATTGGCAAAATTGTGGCAGATAGGTTCAGTGCAGGTTTCCCCCCTCCCTCTCCCCCAAAATGAGACATAGTTATCCCAGCTGACTGTAACCTCCCTTTCATAACAGATGTCCAGGTGAGAGCTGGCCTCAGGAAAGCAGGATACACAACATGAATGGGACCTGATGGTATCCCCAGTTGCATGCTACATGAACTCCAAGAGGAGCTAAACACACATATAGAAGTGCTATGTAACACTAGCCTGACTACAGGATATGTACCTGTACACTGGCGCACAGCAGCAGTGGTTCCACTACACGAAGGAGGCACGTCTACATACCAATACAATACAACACAATACAATACATTACAATACAATACAATACAATATGCTATTGCCCCTGGGACTACAGCAGCATACTGTTCTGCTACCCTGACCATTGTGACACATGTGATGTGATGGTACCTGCGGCTGTCAAACAGTTACACAGGGTGACTCATATGGCATATTACTTATCTGACTAACATTCAGCAGGGGTATGTGTGACATGTACTCATGGGGAGTCTTGCTTCTTAACACTGTGTGGTTTATTGCAGGGTATGTCTTATCTGTGGGTAGGAACCTGTACCTCCACCATGTGCTCTCTACTGCAGTGTCACGGACGACACACAGCAGTCATTTAGGTTGTGGATGGTGTGAGGTGTTACTATGGTTGTTGGACATCTGTCATGGGTGTGACTTAAGTATGTAAATCCAGGAGTTGTAACCTCTATGTGGGTAGTATGTGTGTACTCTGTGGTGTTGTCAGTCACTGTGCATTGGTAATGTGTTTGAGTGCATTGTCACAGTGTTGTACATGTCACTGTGTCCTTCTCCATATCTGTAGCTGTCATGTGAGGTACATACCATGGCAGCCATTATGTGGTGTGGAGGGGTACACTGACCTACATGTCCATAGCTGACACACCATGTCTGCTGACACATACCATGTGCTGGTATTCCAGGAATAGTGTGCCACTGTGAATATCATTGGGGGGACTATTGTACACATTTATGACCCTGTTCACCCCTGACACATGCAATGGTGGGCAGCCAATCACATATCTGGTGGTTACTGGTGTAGGTGATTTGAAATGGGGTATGGTACTCCAGTTTTGACACTGGTGTTCACTCCATGCCTTTGTCACCAGGTACCTGTTGCAATACATCTGTACACATGTGCCTCACTCAGAATATATATACATCTCTCTCTCTCTCTCTCTCTATATATATATATATATATATATATATATATATATATATATATATATGTATATAGATATATCTATATGTATATTCTTCTTCTTCTTTCGGCTTTTCCCGGTTAGGGGTCGCCACAGCGGATCACCTTGTCCGCACATTGAATGGCAGTGGAGTTTTACGGTGTCGAGTTGCCAGCCCGGCGCCCAACCTTCCACAGAAAGCACACTCACACGCACACCTAGGGCCAATTTAGAGTGTCCAATCCACCTGCAGCATGTCTTTGGGATGTGGGAGGAAACCGGAGCACCCGGAGGAAACCCACGTGACCACAGGGAGGACATGCAGACTCCGCACAGAAGGCACCCCAGCCGAGGATTGAACCTCTTGCTGTGAGGCGGCAATGCTAACCACTGCACCACCGTGGCCGCCCTATATATCTATATGTATATATATATATATATATATATATATATATATATATATATATATATATATATGTCTGTATACATATACACATATATATATTGATGTACATATATTGCTATAGATATGGAGAGGGGGGTGTGACAGAGAGGGGGTGAGAGTGACAGAGGGGGTGGGACAGGGGGAGTGTGAGATCGTCATATACAGTCATACCTGTAGATAGTCAGATCTGTCTGTCTATGGATATATATTTACATATATCTATATATGTATGTGTGTATTACATATATATGTTTGTACATATTCTATCTATCTACATCTGTCTATGTATTCTTACATCTCTCTCTATGTATGTATACATATATGCATATTATATATATATATATATATATATATATATATATATATATATATATGGGTCACCTTCAGATGCCCGACAACGCTGCTTTCACGACACAGAATCCGACGGGACGAAAACACTGACAACGCAGATGACCGACAAGGTGAGAACCCGACGGACTCGGTAAGTGTGCGATAGAGTGAGGGATTTAGTGTTAGGGAGCGGACAGGAAAGTGTGCGATAGTGAGGGACTGTGGGTCTAGGGGTGGGTTAAGTGAGTTAGGGTTAGGGTGCAGGTAGGGTGTGTGTGCGATAGTGAGGGACTGTGGGTTTAGGGGTGGGTTAAGTGAGTTAGGGTTAGGGTGCAGGTAGGGTGAGTGTGCGGTAGTGTTGGACCTTGGGGTTAGGGGTGGGTAAGTGAGTTAGGGTTAGGGTGCAGGTAGGGTGAGTGTGCGGTAGTGTCGGACCTTGGGGTTAGGGGTGGATAAGTGAGTTAGGGTTAGGGTGCAGGTAGGGTAAGTGTGCGGTAGTGTCGGACCTTAGGGTTAGGGTTTGGGTTAGGGATAGTGGATATGTTATGTAGTGTACTGTGTTGTTTACGTGTAGTGTGTTGGTGTAATTGTTTTCGGTGTTTTGCGTTGTCGGTATTTTTTGTTGTCGGTCTTTTGGTGTCGGTGATTTGTGTGTCGGCGAAACGCGATTTCGGGCATCTGAAGGTGATCCATATATATATATATATATATATATACATACATACATATATTGACATACATATGTATCCATATGATAGATAGGTAAATCAACATGTTTGTTTACAAAACTGTATACACACACTAACATACTGCTAAACATACATAACTGTGAAACCTACTTTGTACATTGCACTTCAACCTACATTCAACCTACATTGATATGTGCACATAGATGCTCTCACATACAAATGTATGTACAGCCTTCACTGATAGTTGCTGTACGTCCCCTGCCCTTTGCACATCTTCATATACTTATGGATACAGACCAATGACACATATGGAGGGTTCACAGTATGTAGACTTTTATAGTATTACTTTACATTACCTGTGTTTGTCACAGCTGCTTGTGTTGCCATCTGGTTTTGTGTCCTGCTGCTCCACTTGCCAGTTGTCAGCTTTCAGGTAGTTGTTGCTGACCAGTTTTGCTTGTGTATGTTTAATTTTTTTTCTCTGTCTCTCTGTCTCTCTCTCTCTCTGTGTCTCTCCCTACCTCCACAGGGTGCAATGAAAGTATTGCATGTGTGGACTGGGAGTACAGCATGCTTTTGTAGGTATCTGCATATGTCCATGTGATGGCCTCTGCACCAATTGTTATCCAGCATTTGCTAATTGCATGCAGCCAGTTGTGTACTGATTGCAGTTCTCACTGTGATTTCAGGACAGTGCTATAAAAAGGTATGTGAGATAGGTGTAGCCCTTTCAGATTTTAAGGGCAGGGACCATGCTGATATGCTGTGGACACTGTTCTGTGAGTGTAAAGGTTAGTATCTCTCTCATATTTCCGGCTGTGTTGTAGATTAACATTTCTCCATTCATTTCTCCAGTTTCCTGTACTAAGTGTGTATGTACACTGACACCTAAGACTACTACTACTGTTAATGTGGGTGTGTGTGCTTTCCTGTGGGACATGGGGTGTAACTGGTGTATAGCAGTGGCTCTTGCACTTTGTTGCTATGGCTTCAATATTTGCCCTTTACATTCACTACTTGTATGCCTGCTAGGTGTCTTGACTGTAGTGTGTTGCTGTGGCTTTCCTATTTTCCATGTACATTCACACCTTGGAATGCTTGCTATATCTGCTAGGGTGTTACTGCATGCAGTGTGGTCTGGCCATGGTGTGGGCCTTGACATCTATTAGGGTATTTGAGTATGCTGCTGAGCAGGCCCCAGAGACTCTCAGGTGCATCTGTTATCTGCCTCATGGAATGGTACATATCAGTGGGGTACACCCATAAATTGTCTGGTATTCTGCAGTTGTGACTGTGGGATAGCATGAGCATATGTATTACTACACTATTTCTGCCATGCAAGTGGTGCATATTTTCAGGACTTCATAGTTACCATTGCATGTGTTGTAACACCTTTCTGCCTACTGTTTGTAAATTTCACATGGAGTCTGTGGTGCATCCCTGTAACTCAGTCACTGTTGCTATGTCTAGGCTCTTAACAATTCAAATATGGCAGTGTCAGACCTCTCAAGTGTACAGATATTTGCAGGTTGTCCACATTTCTGCCTCATATTTTGGTCAATATCTCATAAACAGCTCTTTCTGGCAAATCACTCTGGGCTCAAGTCAGAATATAGTGACAAACATTTAAGTTTCAGACTTCATACCCTTCCAAACATCAAACAAAATGGAGAACCTGTTCCTCTCTGAACTGTCTAAGTTTGTTGTAACATTATTTGGAATGTGTCCCTGTTTTTGGCCCTTTGCTCCACATATTTTATTACTTGGTCCAGATGTGTTCCTATAAGACGTTGTGGGGTATGGGCAGTGGTTATCCTGCTGTGAGTATGTGTGTGGCTTGCAAGGTGCTACAGTGACATTATTACCTACTAGCTACCAACTAGCATGGCTGTTTCTGTTCACACACTGCTATTATAGAAATCCACTAGATGTGACAGCAAATATACATGACATGCTTTGTGTACTACACATCCTATATTCCCTTTACATTCATTCCTACTATTACATGATATATTTATTGTAGCACAATGTTCTTATATAACAGTCATGGCTTAGTGGTAAGTCATGCAGACTACTGTTTCCAAGGTCCTGGGTTCGGGAGTGACAGTGGGATTTTATTTTGCTTTTGAACAGACTAAAGGACCTGTCATTCAGAGTGACTAAGGCACTTTTAAGCAGTTGTAACCAGGTTAGCGCTGGTTTGCGTGGAGCTCACGCATGCGCACTGGCGTTCAGCTCTGCGCACACCCGCTTACAACTGCTTAAAAGTGCTTACTCTTGCGCACACCCGCACTATTTTCTTTGAAAGAAATGAAAATGGGGAGACAGGAAAGTGGTGAAAAAGGAGTCACAAAGAGGGTAAGACAGTAGGGAAACAATCTTGGGTTTTGCAGGAGGGATGTAGGTAATGCCCATAGCTGCCCATTTCTTCATCAGCAACAGCTGTGCATATGTTTGTAATTTGGTGTGACATTTGAAACCTTCCACCCCTGAGAGAGGTGTAAGGACAACAATAATACTTGTTGTATAGCCAATTGTAATTGACAGTTTCCATGTCCAGCAGACATGTGTGCGAAATGGGCAGCTATGTATGGGGCGTAATTTTTTTGTGGGTACAGAGTGCCCTTTTTTTTTCAGGTGAGAGTGGTATGTCAGGTAAAGGAAGTCGGTATAGCTGGGGAGGTAGGTTGGGTAGGTCAACAGACAAGACAAACAAGACACATACAGGGGCGGTGTATGACACGTGTGGGGGGGTTACACAATTGACGGGGATGGATGTTTGGATATCCAGAGCCCATGAGCCCACAGATGGCAACAGTGGAACTGATATCCCCACTCATGGGCAGTTGCCACTGTGCCTTCACTGTCCAGGACGGGGCTGTGCTGGGGGCTGTGTAGGCCGGGCAGCAGGCATGCCGGTTAGTTGTGCCACCTGTGCCTCATGCTGGCATAGAGGCCCAAGAAAAGCTTCTTGGATCTCCCTACGCACCACAGTCCGGATGCTACGGAGGGTGAGTGGTGGTTCTCCTCCAGCCACACTTGCAGAGGGGGGACAAGCCCCATCCCCTGCAGCGCTTCCACCCGCAGGTGGCACAGGGCCACCGGAGGAGGGTCCGGACTGGGCACTACTGCCAGGTGCACTCGCCACCTGAGGTGGGAGAGGTGGGTCCGCTGGAACCCGCCTTCCCTGTCGTCCTATGTTTTGCATTATGCCATGACAGTTTGGGTTAGTAACATACAATACCATTCACAATTAGTTGTAACAGCATGCATTAGTATTCCCATTAACCAAACACCCAGATAGTCACACCATTGAACAGCGAGCATAACACATGCATAATTTGAACAGCAATACACAGTCCAACAACATGCAGGGTTGATTGATGGCAACAGGCCATCAGATTTGGATGTATGAACAGGGCAGATGCATCAACGTACATGCAAATATGTATGACCCAACAGGACAAATGTCCAGGGGTGTTAATTGTGATTGCACATACCAATTTCACGTGGAATGGATTATATGTGGTTATAGGGTAGGGTGAAGAAAATATAATTAACACCTTCAAATACTAATACATATGCTGTACATTTCTAATAGCTGCAGATATATACACACTGCAGTTCTACCTACAGTTTCCTATGTGATAACAACTTCAAGTTGGTGATAGGAATGTTACTGCTACATCAATATACATTTTCATTTTTATTCATACACGTTCATATCTGGCTCTGTTCAGCTACATCATCCTGCTACATTTGCTTTATATAGCTATAGACAACTGTGGATGTTTGGTATTTCAGACAATCATACTATCTGCATATTGCAGACTGAGAGCAACATATCCAGATTTTGGGATACACATTCCAGCTGCAGGAACATTTTGAACACATTTCGCAGTTTGGTTCTGCTTGTCACATTAATTTCATTCTGTACTGACTGCAGTATACTTTATTCAGGAGTTATTACTACTTTATTGGTGGATTTATAACTCTTTCTCACACTCTCTCACTTGTTTTATTTTTACAATTCAGGATGGTACTTACTTCTAGGCTTTATTGACATGTTTTACCTGTAGTTATTACAATCCTTTCCAACAGTCTCACTTCTGTCATGTTTCAGTATTTCAACAGGGATATATTTCACACATGTGTTTTGCTCATCTTCTGCAGCTGTACTTTTCAGCCTGCTGCAGGTTGTGTACTATTATATTACAGGTGGCACATCTTTATTTCAGACTTTATTTCAGACATTTTCATTTTTCTGTTTGGATTACAGACTGCAACACACGTTTGTAATCAAGCAATACTTGCAAACACTCTTACACTGTTACTTGAACATTTTATTACTTAGTGACTACACTGCACTCTTTTGCTAACTGTCATACTTTTATATTTATTTACAGTTACAGGGAGAGGATTACTGACCTGCCTGGTGGCGCAACCGCACCAGCCTATCGCCATAGGCTCTGCGGTTCGCAGAACGGACACCTGCAGCTGTCATATAAATAAAGTAATATTGGAATACACATCTCCATAATATCAGCTAGGTTAATTTCTTACATACATAATTAGATGTAACTTACTCAGTAGTGGGGCGTTGGGAATTTGCCGGGCCTCCTGGATCCAAAGGTTCAGTTGGTCCTGCTTCCATCTCTTCAGGTCCACATGGTGGTGACGGACCTGCTCACCAGTCCTTGGAATCCCTGTGGCACTGGTAAGATCATGAGCCAACCGGTCCCACGCCTCAGCCCTATATGCTCACCACAGAACTTGGCCCTGCATGAGTTGGGCCTCATGATTGTGGACAAGGAGCCAAACCATATATTTGGACTCCTCAATGCCCCACCTCTGTGCTTGAAAGCAACTACCCTCACTTACTCCTGACATTCTGGCTGCAAGTTAGTTCTACAATCGGTTATGCTGTGTATTCCCGCCTATGGGGCTTATATATGCCGTTTTTCCCGCATTTATCTGTGATTGCCCATTTTGGAATTGTATCAGCTTCACAAAACCTGCTTTGTCATGCTCCTCTTTCTATTCATTCCTATATATTTGCTATTACTGCATTTCTAAGTACAGCTGTCATGGCTTAGTGGTTCAGTACCTTGACTATGGTGCATGGTATCCTGGGTTCGAACCTGGCCACTGCTTTTTATATTTTATGACTGTCTAGACAGGCTAGGAGGTGTGTCTGTGTAAAGGCAGTTTTGTTACAGCTTGCTCAACGTTGCCCGTCGGTTAGCTTGTTGGCGCGGTGCGCAGCTCCGCGCAAACGGTTTACGCTGGTTTATGCTTCATTTGGCTGTCAGCATGCATATTACACTCAGCTCAGCTAGGGGCACACAGTTTCAGCATGTTAAACCACTGCTCACCTACAGGCACTCATTCTACACCTGTTAAACCACTGCTCACCTACGGGCAGATGCACTCAACTTGTTAAACTGTAGCTCAGCTATAGGCACATCTGGCATCTTTTATTATTTTGTTATCTCACATTTCTTCAAAATAAATGGCCCATTTCATTACATTTTACATAAAATATAATTTTATATGTGTACATATATGTCAGGGACTTGTTTCGTTCTTATTTCACTAAAAATAAAAATTGATGTTGGGGGGTCTCAAACCATGATTGCCTGCTTTTCAGCCGACGTCTCTACCGCTACACTATTGCTTTTTGGCATACTTTGCATAGTTAGTTCTTATATGCTTTTCCACTTACTGCTAACTGTGGCTAAGCTACGGGCACGCCCGCGCAAACGAGCGCACTCACGGGCAAACATCTTTACAATTTAAAAAAAATATAACAAGTTCATTTATATATTTTATGTTCATAGTCTGTGGGGGCATGTGTTGTGTTGTGTTTATTCACATTTCCATGGACTCTGTCGTGGGGGTTTACTTTCAGCACTTTTACTCTTCTGGGGGCGTGTCCGTTTGCAGGCCTCGGCCTACGGACACTCCCCCTACTGTCTTCCACGGACCGTGTAAGCCTTAAGTGTGATTCAGCATGCCCTCATGTATATGCATGACTTGCTGACGTCACACCGTTTAACTGCAGCCTCCGTGTAAGCCTTGTAACTCTTACACTGAGGCTTCATGAATCCTGCCCGATGTGTTTTTTTAAATGAATGTAGAGCTAACACATTCCTAGAATGAGGAACAGGCAGCAGTGAAGCAGGATAAAACCACTAATATTTAGACATAACAAAAATGGAAGAAAAACTGGGTACAGGACCCTGTTTAGGGGAATGGAGAGAAAATTGTAATATGCATTTACAGGTATGTGATAACAACAGTGTTGGCGTTTGGTCATATTAAGAAATTTGAAGTTAACAGGCAACATTGCTTAAAATTGGTAAAGTGCGTTGAAATATTTTGAACTAAGCAAAACAAGGATTGGCATGGTGGAGGACTCTGTTTAGATGTTTCTTAGTCATACTTTTATAATGAGAATTGTAGTTTTCTAAGAGCTCATTATGAGATTTTACACAGAGGATTTCAGTTAGTGAACTACTAATCAATAAAACATGCAGATAGATTGTGTGCATACCTTTCAACTATCCCTTATTTGTGGGGATGTCCTTAGTTTTGGCTCAAAAGTTTCTTCAGTATCTCTAAAACTGAACATTCTTTATAATATTTTAAGCTCATAGTGCATGTATTTTACATGTCTTCCTTATTTGTGACTTTTTCCATAATTATTTTTTTCTTTGCCTCTCCTTGTGCAGGCTTGGATTGAGAGCTAGGACTGTACCTTTGTTTGCTGTCCAGTCACCTGAGACCTACCTATGATGACCTAGATGTACTGAAACAATTTACATTCGATGAACAAGGTCATTTTCTCCACTCTCTGCTGAATACTGTGTGACTAAGACTGAACAGCTGGATGTGTTACTAGACTGGGTATGCTACTTAATTGCAGAGACTACCTCTATCTTGTGCTCACCCATATCCTCCACCTAATTCTCACCAAAATATCATGCCACAAATCTAGAAAACCACCTTAATTAAACCACTCTCAAAACAAACTGACCCAGAAGAACCTTGCACTTCTGTCCTATCTGTGTCTTATCAGTCCTCAACAAATATCTAGAAAATAGTATAAATTCAATTGCCTAAATCTATTCATCAAAATCAGCTATTCTCCCTAAAACAGCATGGCTTATGCCCTGAACAGTGTACAACAACAGCACTTTAATCTCTAACTGAGAACATCATACTAAATGCTGACAAGGGCTTACTTACTGGGTCATTGTTCATAGATTTTACAAAAACTTTTAATCTTAGTACCCATAGTCTTGTACTCAGCAAACTTACCGAAATTTGAGTTAGGACAGACAGACTCCTGGTTTCAAAACTTCCTCATTAGCAGACACTTAAAATATAAAATAGAGCCATTCTGCTCAGAAGTTACTATACTAAACAAAGGGGGTGCCGCAGGGTTCCATCCCAACCCCACTTCTATTATCCATCATCATTAACAAGCTCTCCTGTGACATTACCCATATCGCAGTCATCCTGTAAGTAGGTAACATGTTCATGAGAAGCTCAAGCTTGACACAATATCACATTCAAGCATAACATCAAGCAAACTTACACACATTCCACCAATGGCTGCTTAACTATAAATTACTTCTAAACTCCACCAAAACAAAAGCCATCCTCTTTGGAACTCCTATAAACTTGCCTGTCCCCCCTAAAAAATAAATATCTCTGACCTACACGAATAAAAAACTGAAACAACTATCACCTTCAACTATCTAGGGATTTGTATGGATCAATCCCTAAATTTCCATTCACACATACACAAAATACACAAATTACGGACGAAAAAAAACCTCTCCTTACCTTTCTCAACAAACCAGGGTGGACATTGGCAGGGGGAGTGCTAATCTCCCAGGTGGAATATGATCTTATTATTGCCTTTATTTCCAGGAAAAACACCACCATCCTCTCGATCATGTCCTACCATATAATCACTAACTCTCTCAGGAGCACCACTGTCACACCTTGGAAAAAGCCAGATGGTTACCCATTTTATACAGATCAAACCTATTACTAAGAGCCCAACGATATAAATTACTTAATTTTGAAATGTTCAGCCCCACAGCCAAACTTTATTAAAAAAAAAAAACTCCTTATACAGCCTAAAGCACTACTTGCAATCTGGCCCAAGTTTAATTATCCCAAAACTTCACTTCAGTGGCCATGCCTTCTTCACTCTCTCCCACTGCCTGGCAATCCCTTCTTATTGACCAAACATGATTTAACACATCTCCAGGCTTAGACTAGACCTCATTGATAGGAAAGGGCGAATTTAGTTAGATCATACATGCTCCATTGAGTTTATTTAATAAGTGATATGCAGTGATGAAAAGGTTGCTAATGGTAGGGATATGTATGTCATTCAATTTTAGTTCTTAAATAATGGAATAATATCACCCTTAAGGATGTAAAAGTTTTCCAAGGAGATATTACTTGATTAGCTGAGTGGTCGGTTAAAACCTGTACGGCACTAGAACATGGTAATAGATTTTTATATGTAAATAGAGGAAGAATGCCTTATTTACAGGTGAAGGTGAGTGTTCTAATATAAAATAACGGGACAAGAAGAATCAAACGTAAAGTATATTATGGTATGTAATCGGCTGAGAGATGGATTAACTGCGGGCATCCCAATAACATCTCAAGGTTCAGAAGGTGTGTGGAGAATGTCTGACATTAAACTATTTTTTAGTAATAAGCACTAAGGAGTATGCAGTCTTTTATATTAAATGTGGTAAGAGTATAGATGCACTGCGGGTGAAATCCTATTTTATAACACTGACACGGTATTAGAGGTGTAATAAAGAATGGTGCCCTCTGACGTGGCATCGGAAGTAATGAGCTAAAGCAGTGTCATGCTTTGTAGAGTGAATTATGTGCCATGGACTGTAACACTAAAGCAATGTGTTATGCTCATGTGAGGGGCTATAAAAGAAGAACTGCAGTGAGAGGAGTGTTTATCTTCTCTTTTATGCATTTGTAGTTGCTAGTCAACACTTCTCCAAGCACTGGATCTTTTCTCACTGTTCATCTTTGTATTATTCAGTTATTTATTTACTAATGTATTTATGTATTTATTTATTTGGGGGGAGAAACTACGACTGCTAAAGAGGTGCTTGCAAAGATGGCAAAAGAGGGTGATGGTTGAATGGCTCGTTGCAATGTGGAACAGTTAAATTGTTTCAAATGTTCACTGAATTTCGCTATGTTGGCAGGCTCAGCAGGATGAGCAGGGTAAAAGTTTATATAGGTAGACTGGATTGCTGAATCATGGAAGCAGGTTATTAAAGTTGAGGCACTGGACAATTAAGAGTTTTGCATACCATGGGATTTTATAAAGTACTTGATGTTAAACAGAAGCTAACCCACTCTATAATTAATTTATTGTATATTGGAATAAGCTAGATTTATAAACATGGTCATTAAAGTATTCAGTAGCAAGATTATGGATCAAAACATGGTTGAAAATGACTAAGGAATTTATGGTGAATTTCAGTTGGGCAAGTATTTTCTTTCCTTGCCCCCTGTTCTAGAGAGTTATAGTCATATTTAAGGAATTTTAAGGAGAGAAATTATTCCAGGGGTGAGTGATAAGAGATGAAAAAATACAATGAGATTAAGGAGAGCTAATTAAAAATCAGAAATAAAGTTTATTAGCGCCCATTTATACTGGATTACTGTATATGAAATATATTGCGCTACATTATGTGCATCCATATAAATATACATCTGTTCATTGTTTGCTTGTTTGTCAGGCTGGATTAGGTTAATAAAACTTAAATAGTTAATTAAATACATACATGCATACATACATAAAGAATATTCAGTGCATCCCAGCACCCACCATAATGCATATTTTTTTTTACTAATTTTTAAAGTGGTAAATCTAAATGTTAGTGTTAGTTTTTCTTCATTTTTATCATTACTCAGAGGAAAGCAGAGACAGTCAAGTACTATTTTAATAAATATTGTAATGGAGTTCAAAATCTAAGATGTTGACATTGGGAGACATTTGTAATCACAGGTAGCATCACAATCATTTTGTCCCATATGTATTATCGCTTTGTAAAAACTGTGGCTCTGTTGGTAGTCACCTGGTGAAAATAAAAAAATATGCCTCTCAGATTCCATTGCCATGATCACCCAACATTCATGCCCTCCACACACATTCACACACACACACACACACACACACACACACACACACACACACACACACACACACACACACACACACACACATACACACATATATATATATATATATATATATATATATACACACACACACACACACACACACACACACACACACACACACACACATATATACACACACACACACACACACACACACACACACACACACACACACACACACACACACACACTTCCACGGTTGTTTACTTTTGGAGAGACAACAATATATTTTAAATGTTTCCTTCACAATCTGTTGGTTTAAAAACTTAGCACTTAGCTCACCAACAACACTCTTAGATATACGGATATTATGAGACATAAATATGGCTTTAATGTAAACACTCCACTACAAGTTGTTGGGCTCTTCTGATTGTTTGTTTAAACCCAGGATGCCATGTAAATGGTAATTCTCCTTTATCTTCAGTTTTGTAGCCTGTTTTATCCATACCTATTATGCATTCACAAGGAGCTTTTAACTTTAAACTATATGCTGTATCTTGCTGGTATTTAATATTTGTTTAAAGAGAACTCACAGGCATATTACAAGTAACGTCAGGCTATAGGAATTTGCTGCCTCAAGATATAAAAAAAAATCTAACAATTTTCCCCATTTTAGATTGCCAATAAAAGACTCCCTAAGGATAAATGTTCTTGCACCTGTTGTATTGATCATGGTTAACTCTATCCAAATCAATAGCTTGAGTCATCTGCAAAATGTGGAACTTGTATTTATAGCTGTTGGTTATTCTGTTATGACACCCATCATTAGATTAGCTTTATTTAGCTTTTATCACAAGACATAAAGCTTTTGTCTATTAATTTCATTGTCATATATGAAAGTATGCGTATACTGGTTTAACCTAAATTCTTCAGCTTGTACTTTTCATATGATTGCTTCTGTGTGTTATAATCTTCCAGTCTGCTGTTTTTTGTTTCATTGTCCGATGCTGTATGAATTAAGAATGTGCACATTATATATAATGTTTCTCTGTTAAAAATTATGTAAAATGCATATGGTATGCCATTCCTGTTAATACTTCATTTACATTGCAGCTTTTGTAATTCTTTACATAGTTATTTGTGTCTGTTTCAGCTTTGCACTCATGTCACCTTGTTGTTGTCAAATGACTGAAATAGGTTATCTGACCAGTGCATCTACCCTGTTAAGAAATGTTAACTAACTAATTTACTAATTAACCCAGTAAGTAAAGATAGTCCAGCCCCTTACTTGGAATCTTACGTAAAGAAAACATTGCATACTGTATCTTTACTTTCTTAACTCGTTTTCTAGATTCATGGTTCTTCCAAATCATTGCACATAGCAGTATATTGCACAGAGAAAATTACCTTTAAATTCAGTCTCCACAAACTAGTTTGTAGGCACATTTTGTGGTACTGGATTTGAGCATTTCACTTTTAAACAATTTACATTATTGTGAGTAGTTTTATAAATCTATACATAGCTTAGAAAAAGGGTCTTTAATTATGGAGTCATTCCTGTCGATTTTTGATCTCTCTTAATATGTGAAACAAAAATGGCAGGTATCATTTTGTCGAATCAGATCTGGGACTCTTCAATACACCTTGAGCTGTTGTTAGTGCTGTTTTACATGTGGCTGGAAAATGGGCCTTTTATTTAGTTTTTTCCTCATAGGTTACAGTAACAAAATCATGCATGTCAGAATGCATGCTCAAAGACTGAAAAAATAAAAAAAGTTCATGGAAGTAAGCAATCACAGGTGAATGATGAAGCAGAAAGACAACACAGAGCCAGAACGCCAACATCTTCTACAAAGTGTTCAGCAAAAATAAATCAAACAAGAAGAAGTCATAACACAAGTGCAGTGCTGGCAGTTCAACCCTCTTACACACAGTTAACAGCAATTCAAGTTAGCAGGATGGATAGGGAAAAAAGGAAAAGCTGTAATTTCATTCCAGAAGTGGCAGCTTACATCTCACCCTTATCTTAAGTTAACCAAAATTTTCTATACAATAAACCATTTTATTCTGTATTCTTTTTGGCATTGTGTATTTTCCACATCTACCTACCCCAAGCCTTATATTGCCCCGATTTTATTGATATAGCCTATTCGGACCTGTTCAGTTACCCACTGTCTCTGAGATATGCTGTATGATTTGTTGCAACATCGGTTCATTAATTCTCTGTACAACATATCCGAAAGAAACTTCAGCCATTCTATGAACTTCCTCTTCCACTGTGAATTTTCCCATAAATCCATGGTCCTGATGGCAATAGTTTTATATACTCTACCACAGATCACCATGGTGATGCAGTTGTAAAATGGTGGAAGTAGTGGTCTCAATAAACAATGATAGGCACTGGGCTGTGTGCTGTGAAAAACAGCACACCTGTTATACAGCATGACTGCTAGGAAAATTGAAATGTGAGCCACCAATAAGGTAACTGTAGCAGTCTATTTAGGGTCTTGTATTACTGAAGTTTGAAATATGATGTCATGTATCGTTTCAGCTGAATTGGTGTGTGAAGTTCCACCTATAAATCACTAACATCTAAGCACTGATTGCACTGTATTCTGCTTCACACCTGCAGCTCGAGTTGTATAGGCTGTCTTGTCTCATTAAAGCCTACAGTACTCAAAAAGCACACCACACATATTGCTGCTGTTACATCTGGGAAATGTAAATTAAACAAGTGAGGCAAATGTTGCTTTACCTGTTAAATTTAAAAGATTTTTCTCACATTCAATACTGCTCTGACTCCCACTTGTGAGCTGCCAGAACTCAGCCAACTGGTAGATGGGGTGCGTGAGCATAATTTTTTTGTTTTTACTTCAAAGCTAGAAAGGAAGTTTGCATTTAGTAATGCAAGAAGTGATGCCCACACAATCTCTGATACACTGAAGTAAAATGAATTTGAACTCTTAGTGGTTAATAAAGCAAACTAAATAACATATTTAAGAAAAATGCAGCAAGATACTCAATACTCTGCTGTACACAAAATTTAATTTTTCAGCTGAGGTACTATCTCTGTAATATCTCAGTGTTTTTTTCTGTATCCTCTGGGATTTTAACTGCAGGGTCTGCTTTCCTCCTCCACCCCCAAGCATGCCATAGGTGAATCTGTGATATTGATAATTGCCCATGAGTGTGTGCGTGTGTATGTGCGTGTGTGTGTGTGTGTGTGTGTGTGTGTGTGTGTGTGTGTGTGTGTGTGTGTGTGTGTGTGTGCGTACGCCTTCCAGCATATTATATCACCATACGAAAGAAGCAATTTAGAATCAATTCAAAAGTAAATCTGAGCATTTTGCACAATTCTGTTTATGAGAATGCAAATGGTTTAGCGGTACATTGCTCTGACTTTGGAGTACAGGGCTTTGGGTTCAAGACTTGACAGTGGTAATTAAAAATTCACCCTGGGGATCACTCCAGTGGCTCTACTCAACAGATGCACTAGGAACTAATGCCGGGTGGCACGATGCCAGGGTAATCCTATGGGCTAGGCTTGTAAAGGCTCCAGGGCCATTAGCCTAGCACACACCTATGAATTATCTGATAAAATTATAAGTGTAATATATTATAAGTAAAATATAAGCAAAAGGACGGCTTCAGATGATACATGCAAGCTACCCTAAAATCAAAAATAGTAATGTGTTACAACAAAATTGAAAAATTTACCACTGGTGCAAAATATTCTATACATCACTGTATACCTCCTCATATCAGTTTATATCCCCCACACATCACTGTATATCCTTCACACATCACTGTGTACCCCCCACACATCACTGTACATCCCTACACATCATTGTATACCCTCACACATTACTGTAAACCCTCCATAAATCAGTATATACCCCCTCACTTCACTGTATACCCCCCCACACATCATTGTATACCATTCACATGTCACTGTATTCCCCACACACACATATCACTGTACACCTCCCACATTTCACTATATACCCCTCCACACTCTCAAGTGACATGAGCTCCCATAACACCTTACCTTCCTTAAACTTAAAATGGCTCATAAAATCATCTGTAGACTTATGGTCTGCCCTGCTCTTAGTACAACATTTCAAAGCTATATACCAAAGCAATCTCTCAGGTCAGAAAATAAACAAATTCTCACTAAGCTTTGACCTAGCAAATTAGTTGGCCAAAGCCTATACTCTTGCACCATAGCTAAAATCTGGAGTACCCTTCCCTTAATTAACAGAGCAGACCAAAAATGCTCATCCTTCAAAATCTGACTAAAAGAATACCTATCCAAATCTTGGATCTGCTCCTGCTCTACCCCGGATAATTATATTTCTTATCACTTTGCCTTATACTGCTTACCTCTACTCCCATTTCCCTCCTCTATATGCAAGCTATTTCTCTTATAGACCAACTTAGAATTTCACGTATATTATATTTCCTGTTATACAAAAGTAATCACTGTATGCTATGTTATGTTAACTAAGGATCATAGGATCACAGGAAGTTACTAGGCTATTGACCCTGAGGCCCTTATAAGACTAGCCAAGGGTTTAGCCCATGTATAGACAAGTCAGCACTCAGAGCCCCTGTCCAGCAGGGACACAAATGGAATCTCAGGGATGCATTTTCTGTTTGCCATCCAGTTATCCAGGTTTCACTTAAAAAGGGGTAAAGAGGTACTCTGATGTAGAGATGGAGTCTATTCCACAGATTGGGCAGTCTCTGGGACACAAATCTGTCCCACCAACAATTCCTAGTGATGCCACAGACCAGGTTGAGGCTTAGCATGTAGGTTACGCGAGTGGAGCTTGACTTGTGGATATGCAGCAGTCCCATCAAGGTGGGGTCAGAGATCACCTTGTATGCCAGACAGAGGTCACCTATAAGGAGTCTCTATGAAACTGGGTAGAAGGATAGGGCTTTTAGCCTGTCCATGTGTAGTAGATTTCTGAGGCCTTGGATTCTCCTGGTGGGAAACCTCTGTGTTCTCTCCAGTTGCTGCATGGTTATGGAAAACAAACTACAGTATTCAAAATATACAAAGGCAATACAGAAATACAAAAAATAACAGCAAACTAACCTTTCCTTCACAGCAAAGTGTAGCAGAGTCTGGATGAGCCTTTCTGGTAATGTCTAGGGTTAGGGCTGGGGCAGGCGGAAGTTTAGGGTTATGTTAAGTGTCACCTCACCCTTACCCTGCTGATCCACAATCCCATACAAAACACTGGTAACAAAAACTCTGTTGAAAACAATGTATATTTATCTTAGGATCATTATCACCTGGTTCAACAGGCTTATTTACAAAAAGTTAGAATTTCAGGTGACTGCAATTTGAGGAATACATTATAACAACATCCCTAAATCTCAGTTTTTCCTAACCATTGTCTTAGAAAAGTGGAGAGGGTGCTTTTTTAGAAAGGACAGGGAGATAGAGGAGTAATGAAGGATCCAGTCAAGATTCTAGATGCCTTTTGTGTGAACCTTGGCATTTTAATTACATTTCAAAACACATACTTGTGTCTTATATCCTTGATTCATTTAAGTCATATCCAAGCATAGACTTTAATTATGTAAATTATCATAGAAAATGTGCAAGCTGGCAAAGTCCTCTGGACTTAATGGATAACCAGTAGATTTTTAGATACTGGGGGATCTGACTTACCTTTAGTATTGGCTCAAGATGATGAATAACATTCTGAAAAAAAGATGGAGTTTGTGCTTTAGGAAGGAAGAGGCATTTGCAGTGATCCGTAAAGAACGTAAGGAGCCTGAGTCGCATCAAATTATAGAGCCATTTCAGTTTTTGGCCACAGCTATAAAATTTTAATCTTTGGTTTGAATGCTTATGTAGTGCATTGACTACCCAACTTGGTAGACTTGAACCAGGAAAAGCTTGTGAGAGCTGGAAAATATTTGATAAAATATGAAAGACAGTTTGTTAATGCAGGATGCCCAAGAATTTAAGAGAGGATCACTTACCATAATTCTCAATATAAAAAAGCAGAAAAGGAGCAGCGGGTATTGAATAAATGATACCTGGAAGCAACCAGAAAAACCTGCCACCTTGTAAATCCACACAAAGGCAACTCCAGACACTATTATATTAATGATTTATTAATGATATTGAGTGCTTTCATTGATGAATCATATATCTGGGACTTTGTTAGAATATATTCCAACATTCCAAAAAAAAAAAACATTTAAATAATATAAATCAAGTGAACAATAATGCAATTCACATTGATTAATTAAAAAAGTATGTAAAAACTTATTTTCTCTGAGAAAAAAATATATGTATATATACATCAAGTGAACACTGCAAGTCATAACACATAAAAAATAAATTAAAAAAGTGTATATTTGCAGTTTAAATATATATGCATCATATATGTATTATTTAAAACTCCCATTGTATAAATAGGTTGCTAGTAAAGTCTTTTGCTAAAATAAATTTCCACTTGAAAATCAATAATATACTTCACAAAAATAATGAATAATGAATAATAAATATGCAGTAATAGATGATAAATATGCAGTAATAGATGATAAATATGCTGCGGTGGTGCAGTGGTTAGCGTTGTCACCTCACAGCAAGAGGTTCTCAGGTTCGATTATCGGTTGGAGTGCCATCTATGTGGAGTTTGCATGTCCTCCCTATGGTCAAGTGACATTTAAAGACATGCAGTTAGGTGCGTGCATGAATGGGTGTGCTTTCTTTGAAGGTTGAGGATCGGGTTAGCACCTTGGCACTGTAAAAATCCACTGCCAATCATTAGCTGACCGGAGTTCCACTGTGGTGACCCCTAACTGGGAAAAGCTGAAAGACGTTAGTAATAGATGATAAATATATAGTAACTATACATTTATAAAGTAATAGATTACAAATATAAAGTAAATATATATGTAGGAATGGTTGCAATTTAGCTTTTAGCATCTTGAGAACCTACTAATAGAAATACTGTCATCTATGTGCTATGACTAGTGGCAGCTTAACTGTGTGTGTGTGTGTGTGTGTGTGTGTGTGTGTGTGTGTGTGTGTGTGTGTGTGTGTGTGTGTGTGTGTGTGTGTGTGTGTGTGTGTGTGTGTGTGTGTGTGTGTGTGTGTGTGTGTAGATATATGTATATATATATATATATATATATATATATATATATATATATATATATATATAGATATGGATTTATATCACATTATCAAGTTTTTCTAAACTCGAAATTCATATGGTCTGCATCCCCAATCCCCTGCAAATGATTATATATATATATATATATATATATATATATATATATATATATATATATATGTTAACTTTGAGATTCTGCAACAACCCCCCATTAATATTCTAAAACGTGCACGCTTGTTGTAAATCAGAGTTATACTAATGGAAAAAGGTCCGGTCGCCCGAACTTTTTCCATTAGTATAACTCTTATTTTAAAGCAATGGAGAACGGAAGATCTCTGTTGCTTTTTACACACTGTCTCGCTATGTTAAACGAGTTTAACATAGCAAGACAGCTTTAAAAAAAGTAACGGAGATCTTCCTATCTGCGTTGTTTTTTTTAAAGGTGCCTTGCTATGTTAAATGGATTTAACATAGCGAGACAGCTTTAAAAAAAGCAACGGAGATTCTCCGTTGCTTTTTTTAAAGCTGTCTCGCTATGTTAAACTCCTTTAACATAGCTTGACAGTTTGTAAAAAGCAACGGAGATCTTGCTTTCTCTGTTGCTTCTGCCCACAGCTCTGATGTACTGCGTAAGCATACGCATGCGCAGTACATCAGAACTGCCACAGAATACCAGACAGCTGCAGAAGGGCAGCAAAGAGGCATTATACAATGCCATTATTTAAGAAAAGTAATTATTTTTTTCTTAAATAATGTCATTGTATAATAGTAATAACCCACTTCCGGGTGTGGGTAATGCTGGATTTACCCACGGTTGTCTTTGTTTGGCCACTCGGGCTTCGCCCTCATGACCAAACCACACCAACCGTGGGTAAACCCAGCATTACCCACACCCAGGCATGGGTTATTGCTATATTGAACTATAGTGGGGAAATGGGTACATTCCCCATTAATGTATGTCTGTGTAGGTCACAGTATAGTGGGAGAATAGCAGAATTTACCCTTTTCCCCACTGTAGTGTGATCTTGAAGTTGTTTTATACACACACACACACACACACACACACACACACACACACATATATATATATATATATATATATATATATATATATATATATATATATATATATATATATATATGGTCTATGTTAAATCAGTGAATGCTTAAAATAGTGAACACTGATTTATCGACCCTTTAACAGTGAAAGCTGACAATCTCGAAGACACAGAACAGCATTTTTTTCCAAGGAAAAACAAATCGCTGTTCCACAAAAAAAATTTTCAAAACACAAAATAAAGTGGGGAGTTCCCCCCCCCCACACACTCCCCTACTTAAATATACCAACTCCAAGATCGCACCACAGTGGAGGAAATGGCAAAGTCCCGAAAACCACCCAGCGATTTTTTTCCCTGGGGAAAAAAACTTCTGTTGCGTGTCTTCGGGATTGTCAGCTTTCACTCTTAAAGGGTCGATAAATCAGTGTTTGCTATTTTAAGCATTCGCTGATTTAATATAGACCCTATATAAGTGTATATATATATATATATATATATATATATATATATATATATATATATATATATATATATACATATATATATATAATTTTCAGGAGGTTTAGGGGGCTTGCCTTCTGCGTAAAAAAATATATATATATATATTTTTAATTTCAAGTTTTCAGAGGCTCAGTCATATGATCGCAAATATATGAATTTTGAGTTTCCAAAAACTCGATAGTTTGATATAAACACATATATATAAATTATATATTCAAATATTTTTTTCAGGAAAGAAGTGTCTTTTTTTAGTTATTCAGTTCAAACCACATGATATGTCACAAAATTGATTTTATATTAATTAAATGTTTGTTTTGGAAGGTTGGAGTTTGTTCTGATGAAGTCCTTGATATAGTCACATGATTGACTTTATATTCTTTAAATGTTTCTTTTGGAAGGTTGGCATATGTATTGATGAAGTCTTGGATATATGTTTGAGGACAGAAGTGCTTATTATCTTTAATAAGTCATTGTTAATATACATATGTGTGAAGTCGCCTTCTTGTGGCTTTACATGGTGGCAGGTTCTTTTGTTTGGGTCAGTGTAGAAAAGGCATTTAGTCATGTTGAAGTATCAGAAGGAGCAGGGTTTCCTTAAGGAAAATAGGCTTCTGCTTTATAAGATTAACAAGGGCTCCACTGCCAGAATCCAATTTCTCTGAGCTAGCTAAAGAACTGTGGGAACAATGTTTATTCCCCCAGTATGTCACAAAATCCACGATGTTTGGAATGCTTGCTTGGTTGTGCCTTTGGTAGTATTTTTATCCTATGGTTAGGTTGCAACACTTTTTATTTTCTATATAAGGTCAGATGTTGCTGGGGGAATAATTCAGAGAGAGAATTAACTGATTACCTGTGTTCTTGGTCTGTTTGCAATTCATGCCATAAAAATAAGAATCAGAAAAATCATTATGTAATATCATCCATAAAGAGTCATCTTTTACTCCTGTGTTATTTCCTTTTTGGGTTATGCTTCACTAGATGGTTATGAAAAGCATGAGAGGAAGATGGAAGGTTTAATTATCTCGTTAGTGAAGGTTATAATCAGGTAGTAGTAGTTTAGAAATCGTCCAGTGGTAGGCAAATTGTGGATTCTGATTTCTGACCTTGTAAAAAAAACACGTTAAAAAAATGATATAATGCTCTTAATACATGGTTACCTTGGTTTTACTATGTAGATAACTTAAAGCAGGTATCACCCCAGATGGATATTACCTTTACCTCAGATGGAATTAATCATTGCACTATTCACAGCATTATGTTCCTTTGATGCAAAAGATTCCCTCCCTCCTCTGGTTTCAAAATCTTGTTTCAAGGTTTTATTTGAACAAATTAGTGTTCCAGTAACCGATACAATGTAACACAGTAATAGGCAGAGTCCTATTATTGTTAGCCAAAGTATTTTACTGTAATTTGATACTGAAAGTATTTGTAATTATGTTTCAAATCAGTATTATCTGATTATTGCTACTATCTGTTTAATATGGTGCATGTGACACATGATGGCTTTATTCCTAAAATACAGGTTGTTGTTTTGTGTGCAGATTATCTTTTGGATGTGTTATTAAAATTACTATATTGTGTTAATTTAGCAGCAATCCCCACCCAGATGTAGGTAATATGTTATTTACCTAAGGACGGCTAGGTCTGATCATGAACATGAAGCCTGAGTGATAAACAAAGGCACCCTTGAAAAGTTCTGAGTTACCTCCTCCCACACATACGCACACACGTGCGCACGCACACGTGCACACACACACACACACACACACACACACACACACACACACACACACACACACACACACACACACACACACAGACACACCCACACATGCACACACACACACACACACACACACACACACACACACACACACACACACACACACACACACACACAGTAGCGATTATTGCTATTATGCATTTACATTATTAATGAAAAAAGTCTTATCTTTACTAAATAATGTCATTGTATAAATACATTTAGTGCTCTTCCTCTGGCACAGCATACCTGGCAACTGTCTAGATTTTTGCAGACTGTCCAGATGTTTGCCTTGTATTGTTGGTCTGTTCTTCATAAATGTTGTCAATTTCGGGCAAATCATTGAAGCTAAAATGAATAAACAATGTTAGACAGCTCAGGAAGAAATGGAAAGAGGTTGTAAAGTAAGTTTCACAGATGCTTGTAGTAGTTTTCAAGGTATCAGGAGCGCTGATTTTTTTGTTTTTAGCAATTTAGTATCTCTAGCAGTTTATGTTTCTCTGCCTAGTGGCACACAGATACCATCTTAACAGGATTTCTTCCTGTGGGGATTGATTCATTTGCAATGATTACATTGAACTGTACAGTCTGCAATCACATTTTTGAATCTTTCATTAGCTCCAAAGAAATATGGGGAGAAAAAACAACAGTCAAGGAAACATTTTAAATTTTGTTATAATTACCTTTAAAATTTATAGCAGCACTTTTACATTTATATGCCTGTTCTGAACAAGAAGGAGTAGGAAACTTGTCTGGTATTTGTGAGTGACATTAGTGATAAGTGATTTAGCAGAATATCAGACATTTTGCAAAGAACAGAGCAAAAACAGGAGGAAAAGGGGCATGTTCTACAAAGTTCTGGAAAAGTATGTTAGCAAAGGTATGATCAGTCTGAATACTCTGCAATACTTTTGTGAATGGAGTTGTTTCTCTTAGAATATGCTCAGTTTACAATGGCCACACTGATTGGGCTGTATAGTCATGGTGCATGTTTTTGAATTCTAATAACCCTTTATTGTAAAATAGAGGTTATATTGCTAAAAACGTAAGTTTCCTAGGGTAAACAGAAATTACTATGGTAGACGGAAATGACAGACTCATCCATTTAAACAGCATTACTTTGTCTCTGCTATCCATACATATGGTTAGGGGATTAGGAGAGTCAGGAATCACATTTTACACAACTGAGGTGGAGTATCCATGAGTGGAATTTTGGACAGGTGTACTAAGTGGCCCACAGTGTCAGGACTGGAGGTATTCTGTCCAGTGGATGGTGTACTATATTGTGAGCATATGCATGAATCCTGCAGTGAACCCCCCCACACCCATGTTTCATGCCAGTAGACTATTGCTGTCCACACCCCCATGAATGGGCATGGTTAGGTGTTGCTCATTGTAGACCTACAGGTGAGCATGATTGTGTTGCATTGTGGGGTTTTGTTTGGCTTGAGCAGTGATGTGTGTCATGTCAAGCAAAAAGAACATCAGTTATGACCATAGGAGTTCCCATGACCAGAGGCACAGGCAGACATGGTTACTGTGGACAGTTGTCTTTGGAACAGTATGTGATGTCTGCATCCTCTAGCATGGCAATAGTAGCCAGATCTCCATATCCTCTTGGCTGCACCAATGGTTTCCAAGTGGGAGCAACTGCCCCTGATCACTCTCACACTATGCCATAGTGTGATAGCTGTGGGCATGTTAGCCATGCTTGCTGTCCATGCTTTGTGAACTGGAAGCCTCATATCTTCATAACATGTTTTGTAGTCTACTTGCATACAGTATGCTGTTGTAAACCCCACACAGCATGACAGTGGTTGGGCCAGACCATGTTACCTAGTTAGGTTGAACTCATCCTTGCAAGATTGCAACATGTCCTCTCCCATATGCATTACCTGATCCCTCCACCCAACAATACTGCAACCTTTCCTGTCCCCTGTGCCATTGTTAGGCACTGAATCCTGGGTTAACTACTCTGGCTTTTCTTTTCTTTTAACCTAAGCTAATATTGTATGCTTTTTTTCTCATTACTACAGCATCCATTCTGGCTATTTTATATCCATGCTCCTACCTATCCTATTCTGCTTGTTTTCTATAACCTTTTTCAATTCACTATGTAAGGTGCATTCATTGTTATTTTTAAATTTTGCTGAATGTATGCTGTTAATATGTATTTATAACTTGTTGAATTTTCTACTGAACAACTGTTGGAAAATTGTAATGTAAAAACGTATTTATTACTTTGTATAAATTCATGAGGAGCTTTTCTCCCTGGGCCGCTGCTGAAAAGGGCTCCACCCAGATGGATCATCCCAGCAAACAAATTTAAATACGTAAATAATAAATAATAAATAATAAATGAATAAGTAAAATGAAATGAGGGCATCCAGCAAAGAGATGGACGGATTGTGTGAGAGACCTGTTATAGCCACACAGGACTGTCGAAGAAGGTGAGATAGTGGCACTGAGTCAAGAGAGATGATGACAGTTGAAAAGACACCCCAATCCCATGTAGAAAATTTTGAATGGGGGTTGATAATGATGATGATGATTCCAGCAGTGCTATTAGTGCCATTATCATGGTTGTGAAATGTCACTACGAAGCACTGTCCTTGGCATGATTGCACTGTTCCAGTATTCACACATGTCTACTCTATGTCAGGCTGCCTTGTTTTAAATTTGTGACACTGTTTACTGCAGTGTGTTGCTGTTAATCTTCTTTCTGAAATGCCTCCTGAGATTTTTGCAGTTTATGGATGACATTAATAAAGAAACATCAATGCAAAGAGCAGCCTAATGGCAAATCAGCTATTCAGTGAAAATGGCAACAGTAGGTCGCACACTGAATGCACAGTCAGTACTCAGCCATCAAACTTTATACAAAGCACATGAAATTACATGAGACAACTGATACCGAGCTAATTAAAAGAGACGTACCACTCTAAGCAGCATTAAACTATTTTACATACCTTCAACAAGTTACAGATTTGTGAAGTATTGGTCAAATCATGAATAAAATCAAAGGGGCATCACTGAAGATCACTCAAGTAAAAGACAGCTAGAGCAAAAACAAGGACTGTATCACCACAGAAAATATTCCAAATATAAAATAAAAAGCTTTAATCAACAATCCAACTGATTCCTCTGGAAAAGGACAAGTGTTTTCAGCGTAAAGCCTTCTTCAGATCCTACATTAAACCTGAGTTTTGGTAAGTTAAAAACATATTCCCTCCAATCACTGGAAAAAAACTCCAGTCACATGACTCTTTACACCAAGACATAGCAATTCCAATCAGGTAAAGCAAATCCTGGCAAGCCTCTTACTGAACCAATTATGGATGAGCTAGCTTCCCATTTCTCAAGGGCATAGTCCTTCCAATCAGATCTAATGGATTTGACAAGCCTCTTCTCTGACCTATCAAAAATAAACATTATCTCTTTGTACTTAATCTCCATTCTTTCAGGAAGGGTTTGAGCAGAACATGCCCATTAATCCATAGTGGGCAGTCCGCTCCTAAATCCATAATCCATTTTTCTTCTTCTACTTCTGTTCTATTAATTATATCACCTTTTCTCAGAGTTTGTCTAATCATAGAAATGACCATAAACTTAAATGAATGGTTATCATTTTCACGTATGTGATTAGATAAGGCATTAGTTTCTATTTTATTTCTTATATCAAATTGGTGTTTGAATATTCGTTCTTTTAACATTCTATTTGTCTTTCCTACATAGTAGGCTGAGCATATGGTGCACATAACAATATATACAACATTTTTACTAACACAATTGGCAAAGCCACAGAATTTATAACTTTTGCCTGTCTTCAGATGGATGAAATTATTGCTGGAATTAATCACCACATAAACCTTACAGAAACCACATTTCCGCATGCCTATATGACAAAACTTAGTTTTTGAGCCATCGGTCTCTGTATTCAATCCATCTTTGTAACATAACATCCTTTTAAGATTCTTCTTATTTTTGAAGGCAAATCTAGGGGCTTCCCTGTCTATTACTCTTATTTTGCTGTCACATATTAAGATGGGCCAGTACTTTATAGTGGCATACACTAATGTATTATCAGTGCTGTATGTAATATTAAATCTAACTTCTTGTTCTTTATCTCATTTGCTTCTATTTTCATGTGTAAAAGAATTCCTATTTTCCTCTTTTAAATATTGTGCAGAATAGTACAGTCTACCTTTCTTTGCTCAAAGGTCCATTGCTTTCATCAAGGTCATTCCCATTTTTTCTAATTTGTAACCACATTCCACAAAGTCATCTACTAATTTATTTTCTTCTCTTAAGAAGTTTTCATCTTGGGTACATAGTCAAGAAATGTGAATGACCTGGTTTTGTACTATATTATGAAATATATGCCTTGGATGCATGCTAGAGTAATGGAGCACGTGGTTGCGCCACATCGATTTCCTGTGTAGCATTGTGCTTATTCCTTCTTTTGAATCCAGTTTCACCTTTACATCCAGGAAATCTTTTTTTTCTCTAGAAGCATTCATGTCAAACTTCAGAAAGGTAGTTGTTCCTGTTAAGAATTCCACGAATTCTCCTAAAGTTCTTTCATCTCCTTCCCATAATAGAAATATGTCATCAACAAATCTATTGTAGAGAATTATGTTCTTTTTCCATGTATTTATCACATCTAAGTCCCTTTCCTTCTCCCATCAGACTAGTGTCAGGTTCACATAACTATTTGAACAGGGGGTGCCCATGGCAACCCCCAATTTCAGCCAGTAACAGGTATTACCATATAGGAACACATTATTTTCTAGCACTATTTCCAACAGACTACAAATTAAATAAGAATCCAGTCATTCCTCTTTGAGCAGGTCTCATATAGCTTCTATCCCATAATGATTTGGGTTTGATGTGAAAAGACTATTCCCATCCATAGTGACTAGCAATAAGTTCTCAAAAGTAGTCCTTTTCTCCATTATTTCATACAGTTGTTGTAAAAACTATGCTGTGTCTTTAATCACTGTGCTAGCTTTTGGTATTAACTTAAGTGCATCTTCTAAGTAAATTGAGATTGGTTCCATAGACCAGCCTCTACCTGCTACTATAGGGTGCATTGGTGGCTTGTGACTATCCTTGTGGATCTTCAGTAGTCCACCTATGGTGGGTATCACTGGATTCTCAACTTCAAAGAAATCATATAAATCCTTTCCTATAGATCTATTCATCACAAATTCATACACTGTATCATTTATTTTCATCTTCATCATGTCTAAATCTCTTTTGCTTCTCTTCAAATAGGTCTCTTTGTAACGGAGCATAGCTTCTATCCTTCATACATAGTCATCAGAGTTCATCACAACTACTCACCTCCTTTGTCAGCTGGTCTTATAATAATATAATCTCTTTTCTGCAGTTCAGTTAATGCTTTCTGTTCTTCTCTAGTCAAATTCTGATAGTGTTTGCCCTTTCCACTCTGTCTGGCTTCTGAGATTTGTTGTTCACATAACCGTATGAACATTTCAACAATGGGGTGACTAAGTAGGACAAAAGTGCTCAGTTTTTATAAAAATCTCTCAATTTCTGATATGTCCCTATTATTATTTCCAAAAATGTATTTTAGAGTTACATTTCTCCAGAAGTATTTCAAATCTGTAATGTATTAATTTAATGGTGACCGTATTGATGGTATAAAACTTAAACCTCTTTCCAATATGGCGGTCTGTTCTTTAGTTAGAACTCCATCTGAAATATTAACCACTAGCAAACTCTTTAGAGGACTTTTCTCCTCTTCCTTTCCCTGCTTGATGATCTGAATTTATTTATTCTTGGTTAACTGGGTTAGACTAGTAGCCTGGAAACCTGAGGTGGTATTTATACCACTAGTGGAAACTTAGCCAGAGCATCAGGGAACTTTCCCTGCTCTTTTTGATAGTTGCCATAGGATGTTTTAGATCGACCTAAGCTACCACCAACTCAAACAGATGGGACCTGTATTTAACATCTCATTTGAAGAACAACACACTGTGAGTGGAACATTCTCCATTATGATGCACTGCATTGTCAGCAATCCATCTAACTGGTATGGGAATAGAACCCACAGCCTTCTGCATCAAAAGCAAGTGTGCTACCTATTGTGCCACTAACACTGCATGAAACATGTTAAGTAGTAAAGCAAAAGTCATAAATCAGAACAGCTGCACTATGGCAGCCACTAGAATATTATTGGTACTGATAAGGTGTTCAAAGGCATAGCATACACTAACTAGTAGTAACACATGCTAGCTAGTAATACCACAACGCATATGACTAGTCATATATGCTGACTAGTAATATATACTGACTAGTAATATACACTGATGAGTATTCTACAATATGTAAACTTCATATTGTATCATGTAACTACTCATCAAAATGTCAGGCTATCAGTCAGTAAGGAAGAGGATGTTAGACTCGTCATATGACAATGTAGCCCAAACGTCACATGGTAGCACAGAATACACCAAAAACATAGAATGCAGGAACATAGCTAGGCACAGGAAAGGGGGCACATATTTCAATGCATATCAAGTGAAGAGAGGCACCCATAGGCATAGCAACATGAGCAAAGTCACAATCAACAACGTGTTCACAGAAAAATGAGGATACACAGCCCGACGTAGGATACAGAACCTCATGTAACACAATATTCCTCACGTCAAAATCCAAAACAAAACAAACCTCAAACCAACACACTGGAAGGAAATGTACAGGACACAGTAGAGTATCAATACAAATAGCGTTTTTACACACTCAATTAGTGCTTTCATCTTCGGTAGTATGGACTTCATCAGAATGCAAATTACATAATGCACTTGGTTTAAATAGACTGCATGATTTTTTTTTCCTGCGCTATGAATCCTTGAAGGAACACTACCAGATCAATGACATGACATTCCAGTGCAGATTAATAATGTACAATGCACATATAGTTATAAATCCTGGAGAGCCTCAGGGATATGTCTTATGTTGCCATTGTTAATATAATCGAGTAAGCACTTTGTGGACTTTGTATTGTATAGTATTTCACAGTGATGCCCTACGGCTCACCACTGCTGTAGCCACAGCATACTGAGTTATAAACTATGTGATGCACAGGGGTATATGTGCTACTTTAGAATTAAAGTAGATCTGGACTACCTGTGTCTGGTAATACACGTAGTATAACAAAAAACATGTATGGGATAAACAATACAGGTGATATAGTGATCTACTGGCAAGAATTAGCCCCTGATAGATTTCTGGCCCAGGGTTCAGTTCTTCCTTTAGATGATGCCTGAATGAAGTTTGCATGCTACCTCATTGTGTATATGACTTTTTTCCTTAGTAGTTTAGTCCCCTTCAGCTTCCCAAACAACATGCTTCTTAGGCTAAGTGATTACTCTATAAAATACATTTTCTCTAGGTCAGTTACCCTGTAATTGAGGTTTGGTACCATGGGACAAACCTAGTTAATGAAATATAAGAAAAGAAATGAATACAAAAGAATGCACTTGAATGTCAGGACAGAGGAAAGAGATTGGACACACACAAGATGAGCTGTTTTAATGGCATGGAAGGTAGGAATGGATAGAAAAGGCGAAGCGCAAACTATGGTGAAAAGATGTGGTATAGGGTAATAAGAAAACTGGACTAAATATAAGGGGCAGTGTAAGGGTGGTTTTATAACACATATTATTGCCTCCCTTTTGCAACACAAGTGTAACAACAGGCAATGACAGAGTTTAGAACAATTGCAAGCAAAAAGATATTCAACGGATATACTTGAAATTATTCACTGAACAGATTTGTATAAAAAAGGTGCAACACTGGAAGAGTGTTTCATAGATTCTCAGTTGAAATGACAGACATAGTATAAGAATGCATCATGGAATCAATAATGCACTGCATGTATATCATACTTTGACGACCATACATAAATATTAGTATGGATTTTAAAACATGCTATTAAAGATGAAAAATTAAGCAGGGTTATCACCTGCCCCCAAAGGGCAGCCCTGATTACAACATAAAATATGCAATATATTAAATTATTTCAGGAGAAAACTTATTTCTGAATATTGTAGAAAATTGTAATGTTTCCCTAAAACAGTCTAATATATTAAATTAGAAAAACAACTACAACTCTTCAATAGTGACTCATTTTGGTATAATGTGAAAATAATGCCTTTTATATTGGGTGTGAGTATTTTGTGTACTGCAAAGTCTCATGTTTTGGTTAGCAGTAAGAAACTTGTCATTTTTGCCATCTGTAAAGAGCAGCCCAGAAAAGTATAAAAAGTGGTAGATTCTTCCACATTCTTGAAAACCTTTGCATTACATACAGATATCTTTTTGCAGTCTTACTACCTGGCAGCTGCTTGAAACTTATAATTTATGGCTATGTCAAGATAGCAATTACACAGATGCACACTTAAATCCACATCACAAAGATTTTATTACCTAAGGAAAATATGTCATAAATAAATTTATATCCCAGTTTAACTGCAATTACAGGACTGGCAACTGTACTCTGTTATAGGCCTCATTAAGGTTTTAAACAGATGATTCTTTATAGTAAAAAGGACAATTACAAACATGGCGCTGCACTTTCAGCAAAATTATATTTATTTGCTTACAGCTGAATCTAATTACAAAAAATAAATTAATAAATAAAGAGAAAATAGCTCTTCTATTCTTAGTGCTTCATCATAACTGCTCGTCAAAGTGTCAGGCTATCTGTCAGTAAGGGATTGCAATAATACTTGGACTATTTGGAACAAAATACATAGCATGCCCCTACAAGCATTCACCTTGATAATTAAATTAGTTTACCATTGGTTAATAGTATTTATACCTCTTAAAATTCACTGAAATATGAAGTACTAAATTATATATATATATATATATATATATATATATATATATATATATATATATATATATATATGTGTGTGTGTGTGTGTGTGTGTGTGTGTGTGTGTCTATATTAATTCAGCAAATGCTTAAAATAGTGAACGCTGTTTAATTAATCCATTAAAGTTGAAATCCATAAATCCTGAACACACGGAACAGTAATTTTTTTTCCCCAGGAAAAATAGCTGATCCGTAAAAAAAAAAAAATCCAAACACAAAATAAAGTGGTGGGCTGCACCCCCCACATCTGTCAATGTGGGGGGCTGTGCCCACCTCACACCCCCTACTTAAATATACCAACTCCAGGATCGCAATACAGTGGAGGAAATGGCAAAGTTCCAAACACAGCCCGGTAATTTTTTTCCCTGGAAAAAAAATCGCTGCTCCGTGTGTTCAGGATTTAAGGATTTCAACTTTATTGGGTTGTTTAAACAGCGTTCGCTATTTTAAGCATTCACTAAAATAATATAGACCCTATATATATATATATATATATATATATATTTTTATATATTCATATATATATATATATATATATATATATATATATATATATATATATATATACATATATATATATATGTGTGTGTGTGTGTGTGTGTGTATATACACAGACACACACACACACACACACACACACACACACGTACACACACACACACATATATGATGATATAATGATTGGTCATCATGTAACTTGGTCGACAAGTAAAACAGCAACCCAACATATCTTGCACTCATTATATTCATTTCCCTAGTACCACACATTGATACCCAGTACATTAAAAAAGTAAACAAATGTCCTTTTTTACACTGCCTATAACCTGACCACATTCAACTCAAATTTGCCTGAATAATGGCAATAATATTTTTAATGTCCAAAATGTTACAATTGTGTTCCATCACTAGTACCTTGCCATACGTTGTACCTGTCTTGGAACAGTTGTGGGATCCTGAATGATTTATCAAACCCAACCCTTAATAAAGGTTTATACAAGGTCACACAACCACTAAAGCATTGTCACTGATCACCACAACCATTGACTTGGGAGAAAATGTTTTGTGTGCCCCTAGATAAAAACATTTTGAATAACTTCTTTCTCTCCATGGTAAAATCATCCATTCTGGAGGTCATTTGGGCTAGCTGTATAAACTGGTAGTTAACCATAACTTTTTTCAAGGAAAAATGAGAACTGTTAAAATGTAAATATGTATTACTAAACATAGGTTTCCTGTATATCTTTGATTCAAATCTGCTACCTTAATTAGTGATGTTAATATCGAGGAATTTCACCTTATCTGTCATGGGTTTGTGTGTAAATATCAAAAACCTGGTAACGAGGTTAATATATTCAACGATCTCATCAGCCTCTTCTTCTGAACTGTTCCTTTAAATAACTAGGTTATCAAGGTATATGAGGTAAAGGGCACACAAAACATTTTTCCCCCAAGTCAATAAAACCAAGTTGGCAATAACTGGGGCACAAGCTGTGCCCATTGCTACCCCTTCACCTATTTGAAGAATTCATCTTCAAAGTGCATGCAATTGTTCTGTAGCACAGTGGTCATGCATTCAACAATAAGGTCGATTTCAGAATTAGATAAAAAACGACAGTCATCTAAGGTATCATGAAAAAGTTCAAGACCCATATCCTGTGGTATACAGGAAAACAAGCCATGAACATCCAAGGTGAGGAAAAATAAATTGTCGGTATAATAACTTTCATTAATTCTTCCCAGGAAATCCCAAGAATCCTTGAGAAAGTGTGGGTAAAAGGTTTCAGTAATCTGTCAATCAGAATTGCAAAGGGGTAGGTTTCAGAATTTTATGCAGCAAAAATCAATCTGCAAGGATGGTGTGTTATATATTTATGTATCTTAGGTATACCAAAAAATTGATGGTATAAGGGGAGCTTTGTTAATCAAAAAGTAATAAATATCTGAATAAACCATCCCCTAGGTATACAGTGGGGCAATCATGTAACTACAAATCAATTTTTCAATAGGAAATGCAAATCTGATTCCTAGATACCTGCTCATACTTATCAAAGTCATGTAAAATTGAAAACATGTCTCCAGCATAGTCATTGACGTCACATAATACAATACCCCCCAATCTGGTTTCATAATGCAGATACTCTTTTCTTTCTGTAAAGATGTGAATAGTAACTTTTCAGCTTCATTTAAATTGTTAGTGTACGGTCTAACAAAACTGTTACAGTATGGTAAATGTATTTTTCATTGGCTTTATCAAACATAGGTTGAAAAATACTCCTCTTCTTAAAACCATTACAAGTAAATTGATCCCCCAAACCATCTAAATTGTCATTAGAATTAAACTGTAAAGCTAAATTAAGTTGTCTAGTCAAATGTTTCACCACAGATAAGTAATCCACTAAGTTAAAATAGGGTGTGAGTACAAAGATAAAACCCTTTTCAAAAAATGTAAAGCATGATGTCCAAATAACTGTGATTAAAAATATTAAAGTTGTTATAAGAAAAAAACTGTCCCTTGAAGGGTAATTAGTATTTCCAAGCTCCCCTCATTTACCTTGAATAGTTATAGTTGCATCTGTCCCTTTTCAGGTTCAAATGTGAGTTGTAGGAATTCAGATTGTTGTTGTTGGTCCTCTGTTTGTGGATAGTAATCCTTTCCGATCTCCTGAGGGAGGGGTTATCTAAAGGGACATTAGATGGTCTGGCATACTGTCCATCACCCTGAACAACTTCAGAACAGGGTTGGTCTCAGGTTGAGAGGTTGTTACTATTGATTCTGTCCTGTGGTGAATCATTGGAAATCTTCCACTGGTGATCATGGCTAAGTGGGCATGCTTCCCCTTTCTTATATTGCTTTAAATCCCTCATTAATTTCTTCCTCTTTTGATCACACACCTTGTTGCCTCCATGTTCTACTTGGGAAACCAAATTTGTGAATTCTTAACAGTAAATGGGAAAAGTAAATTATTAGAGATGTTGGTGTTTAACTACCCAACATCAGAAAAAAGTTCACAAATAAGGGTCTTGTTTGCAGTAAGTTCCTTCATCGATTCAAAACCATGCCTGTCAAAGATGTTCACAAGCTCTTTGTAAAAAGTGGGGTAAAGTTCAACTTCATTAGGAAACTTAGTGTGTAAGCCCATGGGGTACTATTTTCAGTTTCAAACAGTCCCTAAGATAAATATTGTCAGTTTGTAATTTCTTCACTTTTTAATTTCTTTTCAAACATTTTAAACAAATTGGTCACAGAGTAATAATTTCTAGTAAACTTCTAAGAATAACCATTGATAATAATCTCTCATTTGATTACCATATAAACAACACCATTAAAATAGTAAACAGAAAAATAGGCTCCCTATACAGAATAAAACCCTTCTTAACTTCGGCAGCCAGAGCCAAGATTGCTCATTCCCATCTAATCTCAACCCTACTATATGCTTCACCTATATTTACCAACCTTAAGAAAACCAACCTTAACAAATTAGTAACCTCCTATAATAACATTGCTAGATTTGCTACTGGCAATCCCTTCAGAACCCATCACTGTTCAAATCTTAAACAATGAAATTGGCTCAAATTCCAAAACCATCTGATTATCCCCCAACTCACAATTGCCCACAAGATATTTTACCAACCCAATAATACCCCTATACTCTCAAAACTCATAGTCCCATATAATAATCTGAACTCCCTACATTCTCCTAGCAAACTTCTTGCCAGCTTAACAAAGTCTAATAATGCAGCTGGTGACTCTCTATTTACCAACACAACAGGAAAACTCTGGAACCTACTACCCACTGAACTAACTCCATCCTTGCCACTCTTTAAACAAAAACTTAGAAAACACCTCCAAATGCACTGGCTATGCCCTTGTAGTAACCCTGACTAACCATCCTCTTCACCCCTCTTTCTTCCTCTTCTTTCCATACTTCCAAACTTCTACATGCTGTTGACTTGTAAATAAGACTGACTCTTTCTAAACTCTAATCAACTTAGTGTTTAAATAATTCTATCTTATGTAATCTTATCTATTATCGTAATAATATGGTATAATAGTTAAGATTTTTGCCTCATCAGACAAGAGGTGCAGGGTTTGATTCTCACCAAGGGAAATTGGCTAGGTTTAAAATGTTATAGAAATAAAAAAGACGCTGATGGCTGTAAACTCCAAAAAAGGCCTTTACTAGTGCAAAAACACAAGCGCTTTCACAAACGAGCTTCATCAGGTGTACATAAAGCACTATTAAAACACACCTTTTATATCAAGATACAAATCACATGACCAAGACCTATAATTATAAAACATAAAATATATAGAAAATATATATAAAAAATACTTATACAAAAATATGCCTACATTTAATACATATAAAATACTAAATCATATAAAAAACAACATATTAAACACTCAAAAAATCATCTTTTCAGTGGCCTCCTCTTCAATCTTGGTCTTAAAGGAATACACTCATTAAGACCATGCCCCTCAGTACTTCTCAATTTGGTGATCCATATAGCTTCTAAATTCTCAGTCCTATTGTGTATGTCACCCTGTCTAGGACTCTCATATAATAGACTGATGACTCTAAAGCTAAATACATGTGACACATCTGTACTAGCAACATGCTTGGCAAGTGCATTGGTTCTACTGCACTTCCTGATGTTATAAACATGTTCCCTGATGCGTTCTCTAAGATGTCTATCTGTCTTGCCAACATAGAATTTGGCACAAACCCTGCAACTAGCAAGGTAAATAACATGTTTGCTATCACATGTAGCAGAAACACGAAAGATGTAATTCTTGCCCTGATCAGGGTGACAAAATACTGAACCACTATCTATATAGCTACACCAATTGCATGACCCACATTGAGAAGTACCAGTACATTCTCTATCCAACCTAACCTCCTTTGGATAACAAAGTCTCCTTTTAATGGATTTATCATTCCTAAAACTAATCCTAGGGACATGATCAACTATACCAGCTATAGCACTATCCATCAATAAAACCTGCCAATGTTTCTTAATGATATCAATATATCTATTCACATCAGCTGTATATTTCAGAGACACTCTCAAATTGGTTTGTTGGGGACCTCTCTCCAACTGTTCTGGGGGTTGTCTCTTCATAGAAAAATAGGGTTTAGCTTGTTCACCCCACTTATGCACAGCTCTAGGTATTTGTTCAGCTAAAGTCCTATCATCATAACCTCACTCTCTCAAATAACTGGTCACCCTATCCACCTCATACTTGAAGTCTACCTCCCTGACACTAAGTCTAGAGGCCCTCATAACTTGGTTGGTAACAATGTTCTTAAAAATATGAGGTGGATGTGCACTACTGCGATGCAAGAGATGATTCACATGGCAATCTTTCCTATACTGCCTGGTGTATACACACCCTCTCTCATCTCTCAGAACAACTACATCTAGAAAATCTAAACTATCATAAGACATCCTGTGTGTAAAACATAGGAAATCTGTGGACTCATTAATAAAGGATAAAAATCTACAAAAACTGTCATCATCCCCCTCCCATAAAATAAAGACATCGTCCACAAATCTGCGGTAAAACAAAATATGTTCTCTAAAGGGGCCTTTAAAAACATGGTGTTCCTCCCAAACTGTCATAGGTTTAAAATGTACCTAAGATCAGCTAGCCTAGTACTTATCTACAAAGCTATATAAATAGAAGTGCAATCGTCTGCAAATTTGGTCAGCAATAGGCCCTTGACATTGGCCTTGACTTCACAAAAGTAAATGCCAAAAAAGAAGTTGCCCTAGGACCATTCTTTGAGGGGATCTGTTTGTGACTGGCCTTCTTGTAGAGATGAACTCCCCATTTCTAACTTCCTGGCTCCTGTCTGTGAGTCAGCTGGCTATCCACTGGGTAACATAAAGGTTTATACTTAACCTTATGATTTTATCAACAATGCCTGAGTGAGGTATTGCATCACATTACTTGGCCAGGTCAAGGTAGGCAGTGTAAACCATTTTTGCCATCATTCACTGCTTAGGAAACCTTCTCAAAGAAGTCCACCCAGTTGAGTAAGCATAATCTCCCCTTAATGAAACCAGATTTGATTGGGTCAATTGTTTGGAGCTTTCCTATATCATTACTGATCATTTCCATGATAATTCTTTCCATGGCTTTACATATAAGAATAGTGAGACTTATGGGTCTGTAGTTTTCATAGTCTGTAGATGGCCCACCTTTGTGCAGAAAGATGACTGTTGCTGTTCTCCATTTATGAGACACAAATCCAGTTTCAAGGCCACAGTTAATTAGCAATTCCAGAGGCCCTGATAGGTCCTGTTTTGTGCTATTTAGAAGGCATCCTTGGATATTGTCTGGGCCCAGTAATGCAGTGTTCTTGGCCTTACAGAAACAGCATTGAGGACCCATTACCTAGTGATAGCAGGGGGAGCTATGTTGGATGGTATTTCCTGAGGGAAAGTTGCGGGGGAGAAAGGGGTAAAGTTAAATTGGAATTTGACTGTAAGCAGGTTTGCTACATCTTCTGGCTCAGTATAGGTGGCCCCATTAACAATGAGCTCTGCATACAATCGTGTGCTGTCTTGGAGGTTCCGGGTATAGCTAAAGAATGCCTTGTGGTGGTCCGTGGCCTGGGAGGCCAGATTTACCTCAAATTTGGCTTTTCTAGAACTTATTTCTCCTCTGAATTGTTATTTCTTAGTTTGATGAGAGTGCTTTTATCCTGCAGGTGCTACACCTCCTAATTTATGCCGTGATTTTCTTCCTTCTGTTATACAGTCTATTGATGTTCTGATTCCACCAGGGTGAATTGTTTATTGAGTTAGTTCTGTACTTCTTCTTGGTGGGTACAGCTGCCTCTATGCAACTAATAACATGCTTGTATAGAATGTCTGTGAACACATCTGCATAGGCAGAAGTGTTCTCAGGGTTTCTGGGGGCTTGAAATTTTAACAGGTTGTCACATAACAGAAGGAAGTTAGCCTCAGAGTAGTCCCTGAGCATTTTATCTTTTACTTCAAAGGAGACTGTTTTGTGGTCTGACATTACCAGAGAATACATTACACTATGGGGTGTGCAGCATTCTCTCATATTAGTGAGGGCTAGATCCAGTATGTTTGCACCCCTAGATTGCTATTTGATAATGTGGTACAGGGAGTTTGTTTTTACAAAATCTAGGAATCTCCTCACCTGCATGTTTGGTTTTCATAGGTTCATAGGTTCATAGGTTCATACTAGGCTATCTGCCCTAGGGCATATATAAGCCTAGCCAGAGTGTGTTTGGCTTTCGCCACCCATTTTAAATTAATTTTGCTATACCCTTTTTTGAGGTTAGTATACTGTGCCTCTGTATAACAGTGACACAGAAGTGATACCTGGGGTAAACCTACAATCTCCCATCCACTCATCAAGATTCCTCTTGAAGAGAGTCAATGAGGGACTCTGCCTAACCTGGACTGGGATTTTATTCCAGAGTGAAGGGAGCCTCTGGGTTATGAATCTGTCCCTCCAGCATGTCCTATTTATTTCAGTGCTGAGGTTCAAGTCTCTCTAGCTCATAGCTCGATGGGATTTGGATTTTCTGAGGTGCAGCATGTCCATTAATTCCGGGTTGGACATGGCTTTATACGTCAGGCACAGATCGCCTCTGAGCAGGTGGTATGCCACTGAATAGAGCTGGAGTTTTTTTAACCAGGCAGCATATGGCATCTGTTTGAGCCCTTTGATCCTCTTGGTGAGGTACTTTTGGGGTCTTTCCAGTCTGCAGGTGTCTGGTAAGGTACATCCCAAAAGGGGCATTGTACTCAATTATGGGCCTGATGAGGGATGAGTAAAGAGGCACGATGACCTCCCCTGATCTAGGTGTGAATCCCTTCATGATTAGGTGGGCTATATAAAATGTTTTTCTAACCACTTTGGCCACGTGGTTGTCAAATGAGAGATTGATATCAACTTGGGTCCCCAGGTCCCTAATTACTTCTTCTGTACTTAATGGATTACCACCTATGTGGTAATTTGTGGGCACTTTGTTTTTGCCAAAGGGGATAACTATACACTTTTTGGCATTTAGCTTGAGGCCATGGCTCTGGCACCAGTTGTTTGTTTCTATGAGGCCCTTTTGGAGGATGCTTGTGTTGGCTGGAGAGTCGATTATGGCACCCAGTTTGCAGTCATCTGCGAACTTGGTCAGCCACAGTCCTTCTGTGTTGGCCTGTACCTCCGAGAAATATATACCAAACAAGAGAGGTCCCAGGACTGAGCCTTGTGGGATGCCACTTGTAACTGGTTTGGAGTTTGACATGGCTCCAGCAATTCTAACCATGTGGGTTCTGTCCTTGAGCCAGTTTGCAACCCATCTAGTGACATACGGGTTTATATTTAAGCTGGTGAGCTTATCTATAATGCCCGAGTGGGGTATTGTATCGAAGGCTTTTGCGAGGCCCAGGTAGGCTGTGTGGACTACCTTGCCCTCATCAATGGCCTTGGTGACTGTTTCAAAGAAATCGACCAGGTTTAAGAGGCAGGATCTGCCCTTAACAAAGCTGAACTGGGTAGGATCCAGTGTCTGTAGGTCCCCAATATCTTTATTTATGAGGGCCATGATGATCCTTTCCATAGCTTTGCAGACCAAGCTAGTCAGGCTTATGGGGCAATAGTTTCCAGGATCCGTTGAGGCACCACCTTTGTGGAGAGGGACCACTGTTGCTGTATGCCACTCTTTGGGTACATATCCTGTAGTAAGGCTGAGATTGAACAGTAGTTTTATGTTTGGGTTTAGCTCTTTTTGGAGTTCATGTAGGACGCAGCCCGGGACACTGTCTGGTCCCATTGATGCTGTGTTTTTTGCTTTGGAGAGGGCGGCTCTTACCTGAGCATCTGAGATGTCAGGGGGGCAGCACTCTGCTGGGATAGATATTTGCCCTTTTGGTGGGGAGGGGAGGAGAAGTTTGCGCTGAACCTGTCAGCTAGGATGTTGGCAATGTCTGTGGGTTCGATGCATTTTTTGTCATTTTGGAGTAATTCAGAGCATATCTGGGAATTCCCACCCAGGTTCCTAACATAACTAAAGAAAGCCTTGTGATTATCCTTAGTGTCCTGTGCAATTTTTCTCTCGAAGTTGGCCTTAGACGATTTTATGAGTGCCCATAGTTTTTTGCTAATACTGATCAGAGATGCCTTCCCTTTTTGGGATTTTGCTCTATCATGTAGTAGCTTCCTCCTTCTATTGTATAATTTGTTTATGGCTGGGGTCCACCAGACAGGACGTCTGCCTTTGGAGGATTGGGTCTTGGTTTTATTTGGGATTGCATGATCCATGCATTCCTGAAGGTGTTCATAGAACGCGTTTATAAAGGATTCTGCAGTCTGGGTCGTATTTTCCACAGGCTCGGGGGCTTTGAAGGATTCCACCTTGGTTTTGAGGAGTGTGAAATTTGCTTTAGAGAAGTTTTTTACTGTGGTTTTCTGGGCAGTGGGTGGGGTCGGGATGTGAATATCCAGTGAGATTAGTTTATGGTCTGATCTTACCAGTGAGGGATACACTTCTGGTCTGGAGCATAGAGTCCCCATGTTGGTGATGATCAGGTCCAGTATGTTTTCCCCTCTTGTGGGAGTGGTAACAAGTTGTTCCATAGCATTTGAGTTTATACTTATCTATATCTATACATTTGAGTGTTGTATATGATGCCCAGTTAATAGTGGCATCATTAAAGTTACCCTTGAATATGGCATTGGGTTGTGTGATGTGTGTTTCTAATAAGCTTAAATACATGCTTTGTATTTCCTAGGTCATAGATAGAGACTATAACTTGCAAGGAAATGGTATGGGATTTTGCTTATGGAGATTTCAACATGGAAAAGCTCATGTGCATCTTCCTGTTTGACAAGCTTTGAGGTATATTTCTTTTTTATGTAAAATCAAGACACCTCCATCTTTAGTCCCTGTGTGTGTAGTAGCTGTTCTAAATATGTGGAAGGCATTATAGCCTTGTACTGCAGGTGTGCTCTCCATGGCTTTAAATCATGTCTCAGTGACCGCACAGCCATCAGCATTCCCTGGTGTGAGAAGAGTTTTTAAGGAGTGGAGTTTCTTATTTAGAATTCTAGTATTGAGCAGTAACACCTGTAGATATTCTTGGTTTTGATTTGCCATGTCAAAAGTACTTTAAGTTTGGCATTGTCTAAAAAAGGCACTACGGAAGAGGACAGTGATTAGCTAATATTTGAAAGCTTACAGGGGAGAGGTGCAGACCATCCCTAGCAAAGCAGTGTGGTCTGTTGACCATCTTCTTCTATGCCAACAACTATTGCACCCCCTTAGAATGACATTGGAAACTAAGCCAATTATTAGGCAGTTATCTTCTGTCTGTATTGTGGCATCATCCTTGGAGAAGGTAAAATGATGCTCAATACTAGGCCCACACCAGCCCAGAATACATATTCTGAGAGCTCCATGATGTCTCTGTTCATATAGTCTAGGGAGGTACATCTCAGGTCATTTATACCCACATGGACTATGAGTCATACTGGTACTTGTGTTCCAACATGCATAGTATGGCAGATCCTTGCCCCTGATAAGCAACTGACTGTGGCTTTCTCCACACTCAGTCTGGTGAGAGGGACATCAGTGTGCCTCACAAAGGAGTCTGCTATGACCAGAATGTTGGCTTGTGTGGTGGCTTGCCTTGTGGGCTTAGAAGTAGAGGTTCCACTAGATGTGGCTCTATGTGTTGATGTGGGTGTTGTTTTGAAAGAATACATTCAGGGCTGCTAAGGGTACTTATTTGTACTTTGTTAGAATATGTGGGTCAATGTGTTTGCTTTGAACTGTATTTGATGGCTGCAGTGTGTATACTACTACAACAAAACTGTGTAAGAAACTTCTCTGTGTGGAAGATTTTCAGTATATATATTTCTAGTTAATCACTGTATATTAATCAGATCAGACAATAGTAGTAGAAGTAGCAAACTTAAACTCTTCTTAAGTCAAAACAAAACCAAAACAAAAAATAATAATAGAAAATATACAACTGTACAGCATTACTAAGTACTCAAAAGTAATCCAAGCAAGGCAGCTAGTCTGTTTCCAGTCAAAAATCCTTTATTAAGTACACAGACAAGCGATCCAAGTAAAACAAAAATAAAATATTAATTTCCTCACAAACTTTCTAAATATATATATATATATATATATATATATATATATATATACTTTTTATCAGGCATGGGAGTGGTTTATTGTGCTGTAAAACAAAGTGTTATTGGTACACATGTTAAATTCACATCCCTTCCCCCATCAGTGTGACATTCGAGCTGGTCCTGCCCTACTTAGTAGCGTTCATAATAATATATAACCCTTATATACTTTAAATAAAATTCATAATGATGTGGTACCTCTTATTTAACCAGATTATTAAGTAGATTATTAAGCCTGTGATTTTATCCAATATGCTATACTACATGGCTGGAAATTTATCAACTTTAGTTCATTTGGCAATCAAAAAATATATATAAATATATACATATACATTTTGCATGTAAAAATCAATTTCTACTTTCATAACCTATTGTTAACAAAGATCGCTTTTGTCCTTCTAGACTTCTTCAGGTCTGTGTACAAGAACCCTAAAAGCAAGCTATAAAAATATATATACTTGTATAATTAGTTAGTATTGTTATTACACATAATTCTGAATAAAGTGGACAAAAGAACCAGAAAAAAAAATAAAAATAAGAAAAAATGTATGTATGATGATGGAAACAAAATATACACTTAAATTACATCTGATTTAAAATGGTATTTAAAACCAACTGGTAGAATAAAATAAAATAAAATAAATTAGTCATGTAAACAATGTAGCAAGTTCTAGTGCACTTTCATCATACATACATTTTTTCTTATTTTTATTTTTTTCTGGTTCTTTTTTCCACTTTATTCAAAATAATGTGTAATAACAATACTAACTAATTATACAATTATATATATTTTATAGATTGTTTTTAGGGTTCTTGTACACAGACCTGAAGAAGTCTAGAAGGACGAAAGCGATCTTTGTTAACAATAGGTTATGAAAATAAAAATTGATTTTTATATGCAAAATGTATATGTATATATTTATATATATTTTTTGATTGCCAAATGAACTAAGGTTGATAAATTTCCAGCCATGTAGTATATTGTCTTGGATAAAATCACAGACTTAATAATCTACTTAATAATCTGGTTAAATAAGAGGTACCACATCATTATAAATTTTATTTAAAGTACATAAGGGTTATATATTATTATGACAGCTACTAAGTAGGGCAGGACCAGCTTGAATGTCACACTGATGGAGGAAGGGATGTGAATTTAACATGTGTACCAATAACATTTTGTTTTACAGCACAATAAACCACTCCCATGCCTGATAAAAAGTATAAATATATATATATATATATATATATATATATATATATATATATATTCATAAAGCTTGTGAGGAAACTATTATTCTATTTTTGTTTTACTTGGATCGCTTGTCTGTGTACTTAATAAAGGATTTTCGACTGGAAACAGACTGCCTGCCTTGCTTGGATTACATTTGAATACTTAGTAATGCTGTACAATTATATATTTTCTATTATTATTTTTTTATTTTGGTTTTGTTTTGACTTAAAACGAGTTTAAGTTTGCTACTTCTACTACTATTGTCTGATCTGATTAATATACAGTGATTAACTAGAAATATATGGACTGAAAATCTTCCACACAGAGAAGTTTCTTGCACTGTTTTGTTTTTGGACCCACTACACTTTAGTGGGTTGTTTTGAGATTTTGTGGATACCACAGAGATTACTTGTTTTATATTACTACAACCTAACTGACATTAGGAGTGCTTTTATGTGAGAACTTTGCCTCCAGTGACATTGTGTAAATACATCTCTCACACATAACTTATCAGTTTGTTTGAGAATTAACTGTCATTAAACATGAGGCAATTTCTATACTGCCTCAGGATGTCCATATCCACCAAGCTGGTAACGGAGATAGTGGGAAAGTTTATATCCATGGCAGCAGACCCTTTTATATTGATCAGATGGTTGTGGTGAGAATATAAAGTAATCTCAGGAGTATCTGTTTAGCAACTCTGGTGGAAGTGCTTGTCATTGCAAACTGGTTGCACTGTGTACAACAAGGTATGGGTGAAATTTCAAGGGCATATTTACAGGAAAAATGTCAACTCAAGGTGTCTGTGTCTGTATTTATACAGGGCACACACTGCCAAGCACATGAGGAGAAACTATTAAAGTAGAACCTGATGATTTATGGATGAAGTACATTGGAAGATATTCTGAAGTTAGGTTAGACAGCAGCTAATCAAGCAGTACTTGCTGAAAAAAAAGAAAGAATTAGCTTGTCAAGAACAATGAAAAGAGCAGATTCACCCGATTGGCTACTGCCTGGCTACTAGTACTGCTGGTCTCACCACAGCTTCATGCTGCCAGGATGCAATGCCCCTTTGCTTCTTCTACCACCAGAAGCAAACTAATAGCCCTAATCCCAAGAAGAGAAGCAGGCCACAGGCTCTTTGGTGATTAACAGTCTTGTCCAAGATGCTGCAATAGTCTGTAGGCTTGTTGTAGCCTGTTCATGGTAGATACCTTGAATAGCAGTCATACCAATCAGGAAGGTCGCACACAGATACTCACTGCCCAGTCAGTGACAGTCAGGAATGAATGCCCTCTGCTCCTTCTCTCACCGGGAGCAAAATATAAGCCCAAATTGCAACCTGGCACCTATGAAGCAGTTATTAGGCTTTCTGGTGATGAACATTCTTGAGAAAATCATGCATATGTGCACCTTCTCTCACAGGACCAAACAGAAGTGCAAATCCCAAGATGACTGCTGATAGGCAGAATGTGGGCTTTCCAATAGTTGGTAGTCTTGGACTAGACACTGCAGATTTTAAATTTATATGGAAAAAATGGGTTAATATCCTAAGGGCTGCAGTGTGCACTATGCAGTTAGATATGAAACAGGTGGTAACTCAGACTATAGAAATGTAAGGCGATTTAAAAGAGTAAGATAGATTGGAAGGGTGTTGGCACCATGGAATGCAGTGGGGTGACAAATAAATTTAAATATCTGAAGGGGGGTTATTTCACAAATTGATAATTTTGTGCTTACTGACCATAGCCAGTAGAGGAGAGGGAAGGAAATATGTCCTCAAGTTAACATAAGTGGCAGGGAACAAGAAAGGTTCTGATTTAAAAAATACAACAGCACCAGGTTAGGAGGGTGGTTGAAAATTAATTTTCTGTGTGACTCACAAGAGACATAGCTGTGATCCTTGTCTGAGTTTAAATATGTAGTTGAAAGCAGAATACAAGTAAAACACAGTGTAAAGAAAATACATCACAATCTACAAAATAAAAGAAGGCAATGAAGGAAAACAAATTACAAGAAAGGAGTAACAAAGTAATTTTTCACTCACAACAGTCTATGGCAGAGGCTGAGTGAGCTTTTCCAGTAAGCCTTCAACAGTGCATCACTTTTGCTTTTATTCTTGAGACATCCAAGTTCAGTTAATGTCGTGTCTGTTGTAGAGATACTTGTGTTAATATTAAGATGATCAATTAATGGTAGAGGAACCGTCTGTAAAAAGTAAACAGTTATTAAAATGCATTAATAATACTATAAGCATACTGCTTGATGATAACTAGACACTGGAACCAATAAATAAAAGTGTATGCAACAGGTTAGAAAAGAAAGATTCTAAATGAAATTAAGAACATAAAAATAAAGTTGAATTCACTCCATAATAATAAAATCATTCAAAATAATTATATCAGCATTGTTAAAAATGATATGCCAATGTAGAACACAAACTAGCTAAGCCATTGTTCATGACTAAAATAAAAACAATAATGGGTGATGTTTATGTTATGCTTATAGTCTACCCTTTATTATGAAAGTAATCAATGCTGTCCAACTACATGCTTACAGATTAATAATTCTGCTGTTCTACTTTCTAGCTAGTATTTTCAATGAAAACAGTCTCTAAAGAGAATGTCAAACAATAATATTTGTCTACTCTAAAATGACAGATTACCACATTGGCTCTAATAAAAAATAAAGTCTATGGTTTCTTTCAAGAAAGGGTTGGACCATATCAAGTGGCATGTGGCCAGTCTACCTGCAGTTAGTTATTGTTACTGTAAACTCTACACGCTATATAAGCTTTGCTGTACTAAGGTTTGTACATGTATCCAAAACTAGTAATATAGTACTTTAGTTAGGAAAACGGGAAGTATCTATTCCTGTTTCAAGTCCAAACTTTCAAGCAGTCCAAATACATGGACTCTAAGTGGAGAGTAATTGCATAAAACCATACCCCATATGGCATGAACTTATAATCTAATACTCTCGCTAAGGGAAGAAAAGACAGTTTGGCATTGATCCTAATTTAGGTACATGAACTAAATTATTACTAATAACAATAACATATTGTTTAATTGACCACAAGATTTTGTTCAAGGTCATAATATCAGTAATACAGAATTTTTCAAACAATCTTTTCATAAGTTTTCAAATTACGAATCTGGAATTCTTCAAAGTTATACTTTTACTTGAGTCATATTCCACTGCAGGAACAGCCTTCAATAGGACTTATTTTCATAGTTTATGCCTTTGTTTCAACAACAGAAGGCCCAGTATATAAAGCTCTACCATTCTTCTTCTGTGGACTCCTCATCCAGATCAGCTAATAGCAGAAACATGTTATGATTTTCAGTAGAGATGAAAAGTCTATGTTTCATAGGCGATAAGTGAGTTGAACCAGGAAATCATAACTATGTATTTATTTTATTTACCCTACTCCTGGGGGATAATAGTTGAGAGCTGTAGGTTGGTAGCAGTAGATTATTTAAGAAATAACAAAACATGCATAGTGGATTTGCAGTCATAGAAAATAAAAGGCATTTTTTCTCTTGCCTGCATTGGATTACTAGTTCTCAGTATTAGGTATCAAAGAGTGGTGCTTGCCAACGGCTCAGGAGACTCATAACAATAATGTTATTTTCCTTCCTCGTTATCTTCTCTTTAGAGTGGTATTTGCACTACAGCATTAACACAGCCTCTACATCCTGCATTTCTCTGGCATCCACTGCTGTACTTTGCTGGTGAATGAGTATAACATTGAGCCTCTCAAAGGCCAGAATCAGAGGACAGATAAGGTATTCCACAGTGCTGTAACATTTGCATGCAAATACTGCATCAGATTATATCTGTAATCACATATATTGAGGTGAAATTCATTTTGCCAGTAGAGCATTACTTATTTTAGTTATACAGCAGGAAAGAGCCATTGTGGAAGTATAAAGACCATAATGCTGTATGTCACTCCTTTTCAAAAAATTTTCATCAATAAAATATCTTGGTTATTATTTGAAACAGAATGGATTGCAAAGAACATTCCCACAGAAATATACAACTAAACTATATTCCAATGATATAAAAATAAAGTGAACCTTTCTCTTACCTAAATGTGGCTATTACCTCTCACTAATAGGAATCAGAGTATTGATCTTATAGGTTCATAGATTAGGACTAAGCTAACTGCCCTTGCGAGCCATTCTAAGCCTAGCCAATTATCCCTTGTGAGACTCAAGCCCTGCACCTTGTGTTTGTAAGGCAAACACCTTAACCATTAGGCCACCCTCCCAACCAAGAATCAGGACCATAATGCTCTACTCTTTGTTCCTTCTATCTAATTGGCTGTTTTTCTTTTCTCAGAAACACTGTTCAAAGATGTAATTAATCTAATATTCAGATCCAAATCTATTCCATAGTACAGTAAAATCCAGCTACAACTCTAGCACAAATGTATTTTGCTTACATCTGGTTGATTGCTATGGTTTGCAATGACTCATATTAGCTTAGTATGGCTGCATTACTGATTACCCAAGAACACAGCTTTCCAAAAGAATAGCAAACAGGGTTTCAGTTTTGTTGTAAATTATTCTTCTTTTACTGAGTCTGTGACCTTGCAGTGACAATAATAAATTGATAGAGGGACTAGAGAAGTATGGAGGCTTGGCTCTGCAAAGATGTTGGTTTGCATTTTGAATGACTGTGAGGTTGTTTCCTTGTCTTCTGATGATATAATCATATATGTATTTATTTCTGTGCTGTTGTGTAAGTATTTTTGTGAAATCTGGAAACTAAACAGTTATTGTAGACCTTATTTGTGCTCATGTAAATGAAATAAGCTAAAATATTCCCCCTCTTACATTTTATTATTATGTTTCACTATAAAGTAGTAAAGAATAGTGGTTTAAATGAACCGTGATCATTATGCTGCATGTTGCTTTTAAAATGCTATAGTTTTTCATAAATGCATTTGTACAGTACAATTAATACAGACACCTAAATTTAGGTGTTTCATAGTCATGCAACATCAGTAGGCAAACAGTGCACAAAAAGATATCTCTGATTGTGTAAATTAAAGTGAAATATTCATTTTCTTTATATTTGACTATTGCTTCTCACTATTGTGTATCACAACGTTGCAATCATTAAAGTATGAAGAATATAATGCTTTGTTTTGCTTCATTAAGATATTTTATATTAAATGTTTTTATTATTAAAATTATGAGCTACAAAACAAAAATATGCAATTTTCTAATTCTGTGTACATACACTTTAACAAATGATATCTGCAATCATGTAAAATAAAGTGAAGCATTCCTTTTGTCTGCATTTAACTATTACTTCTCACTAGCAGGTACCAGAGAAAGTTCTTGTCAAAAATCAAGATTATAATGTTGGACGCTGCTTCCCCATGATTATTACTTTTTCATAAATTTATAAATTAATACTATCTCCAGATGTTAAGGTGTTCTACAATGATGTAATGCCCTCATAAAAAAGTACAATAAATGACATTTATAACCATGGAAAATAAAACAAAATAGTCTGTTTGGCACTTCTTAGCTATTACTTCCCATTGACAAAAAACACAGAATAATACCTGTCAAAAAATCAAGACTATAATGTTGTGTACATTGCCTTCCATGATTATCTTTCTCAAGTGCATCTGTATTATAGAATTGATGTATCCTCCAAATATTAAGGCAGGTCCATTGTGTTGTAATATCCACATGCAAACATTGTAACAATTATTAAAGTGAAAATGTATTTTTGTCTATATTTGGCTGTTACTTCCACCTGTAGGTTACCAGAAAAAGATCTGTATCAGCATTAAGGCCATAGTCCTTTTTATTACTTCCCCACAAATATCTTTTTTTCTGCATATTTGTTATTAAAAATAAGATAGAACACAACAGCATGTAACCTGCTGCAATCACATGTAACATAGTAACAAATTATATATAACCATGTAAAATAAAGTGAGCTATTCTTGGCTATAGTTGGCTATTACTCCTCACTTTTGGATATCAGATAATATTGTCAAATAATCATGACATAATACTGTGTTTTTCTGTGTGGTCATCATTTTTCATGAGCACATTTGCATCACAGAATTAGTACACTCTCATGATGCAATGGTGCTTCACAATGCAACCAAATCCAAATGCAAGAATAGCATCAAATGTCACTTGTAATCATGTAAAGTAAAGTGAAATACTCTCCTTGTCAGGCAGTAATGTCTGACACAGAATCAAGACCATACTATTTTATATCACTTCTCCTTCACCATACAGTACCAAAATGCTACATTGTTCTACTGCACAATAAAATCCATATGCAAACCATACACCAAATAATATATGCTATAAAGAAATATAATGAGATAGTATAGCATATTATAAACTGTTCTTGAAAATGACTTTGCTTTCAGTAAAGTGCCTTTGTGCAGATGAATTAATGCATGTTTCATTTGCTGTACATTGGTTAAATGACTACATCTTTCAGTCTCAGAGAGATCCTGATGTATTCAACTGTGTGATGACCAATATCATCATTCAATCAAGCACTCACGGTATTTTACCGGGCTGTCCTTTTTGCTCCAATGACTGATGTGGCAGTTTTTACTTGATGGTGACACTTTTATGTTAAAATGAAAAGATTTACTCAGGATTAGTGAGTATGATCTTTTAAATGTTTTGAAATAGACTTTGCAGATAAGAAAAATACATTATTTGCACATGCTTTTAAACTGCAAGACATGTTTCCTCAGTATTATTCATTAAACAAGTTCATAAGCTCGTTAATCCTTATGATGAAATATTCATTCAGGTGTACATGTTGTTGTTTGTCTTTTCAACTTTTCCCGGTTAGGGGTCGCCACAGCAGAACTCCAGTCTGCTAATGATTGGCAGTAGATTTTTTATGGTGCCGAGTTGCCAGCCCGACGCCCAACCTTCAGCGAAGGCGCACCCATTCACGTATGTCTTTTGGAGGCCATTCGACCGCAGGGAGGACATGCAGACTCCAAACAGAAGGCTCCCCAGCTGTGAATCGAACAGGAGAACTTCTTGCTGTGTGGCAACAATGCTACCGCTGTACCACCGCAGCATTTTTCGTTGCTTTGCATTTTGGTTTGTTAATCATTTTTTTCTCTTGTATAAAAGCCCAGTCTAGTATCTCTGTATGAAAGGAAACATGATGCAATTTGTGCAAATGAGTAAGCAACATAAGAGCAGAAACCAGAGAGATATAAATATCTTGTGAAGGACAAATAGCAATGTTGTTCAGAAAAAAATACCCCATTATTAGTATAACTGCTATTAGATTCGGTGTCTTTCCAACAATATTATTAATTAAATATCATAATGCAAAGAAGCCCATACAGATATGGATTCTACAATAGAAACCTTAACATTGGAATGCCAAAGAGCCAAAATGCCAAAAACTAATTCTCGAAGTACAAAAGGGTGAAAATTAAACAGTATGTATGCTTTTGCAAGGGGGCAAGCCCCAGTGCCCATAAACTTATATAAATATATATATATCAATTAGATGGCTGTACCAACTCAATGAAGGGAGAAATCTCCCAAAAGAAAGGAATCATTTTCAGTGCACACACAGACATTATGATTTTCTAAAAGATGCAGTTATCAGTGTTGAGTTCCCCGGTGTCTTGTGCTTCAAGCAGTTGTCGGTTGGGGAATATCATTTTGGCTATCTGTAGATATGTTCTTATAAGATTCTGTAAATTTTCACAAATAACATTTCATATTCTGTATACACGTATAGTAGAAGTAGCATTTATTTCAGCCAGACTTAAGATTTCATCTGAGTACAAACAGATCTTTCTTTGTACTTTGCATAATTAATAATGAAATAACACTCAGTACCTCTCATTTTCTGAAAGTTATAGTTCAAATTTCTGAGTTTCTCCAGCATCATCTAAAGTTTCTTCTGATCCCATGCAGTAGTTTGTAAAGTGTTTAGTTTAGGTAGGAATATGTTAATTCATTCACAAAGATTTTGACAAAATGTAAATCTTTGAGTGAAATGCACCTAAATTATATAGGTGATAGTGGAATTTTCATCTTTGTCCACTGTTGTGCAACCAGAAAGTGAAGGTGCACCCCCTCAATACACACACACAAGAGGCACAGAAGTACTTGTCCCCTGCAAAAAGAGACTTCCTCTGAGATTAACTGAAAGTAGCTTAGGCAAATTTCTTCCAAAAGTGTTATTTTTGCTGGGATTTATGTCAATCTATTGCTATGAATCTGTTTAGATAATGTTAACATACATATAGAAATATTGCACGTCTTTAAAATGCTACCCAAATAGCAATTTCTCCAGTATAGTACATTTTACAGGAACATTGCAATGTGTTTTTTATCATGCTATTTCACAGTTTACCTCAGTAATATGTAATTCATTTAAGAAACTATCGCTGAAAAGTACGAGACTGTGGTTAATACCTCCAATGTAGTGCTTCTTACATGATCATAATATCGCCTTACCTTTCCATTACTGCCTTTTCATATGTTATTTACCCTTCAGTTAACCTTCAATGTAGTGCTTCTTACATGATCGTAATATCGCCTTACCTTTCCATTACTGCCTTTTCATATGTTATTTACCCTTCAGTTAACCTCCAATGTAGTGCTTCTTACATGATCGTAATATCGCCTTACCTTTCCATTACTGCCTTTTCATATGTTATTTATCCTTCAGTGTTAACATGAACTATTTAAGGAAGCATGCCCAGAATGATATTGTGACTTTATAATGAACAATGTTTGTTAAATGGAAATTAGCAAAATAGATGCAGTAGGTTTTACAGAGTTAAAATCGTGTGCAGAATCCTTCTCTGTTGTTTCTGTAGATTATCTCATTAATATACTGGTACAATCTTTGAATGCCACTGATACTTTTTCCTGTTTTTATGTCATTTCTGTAGTTTATTTACTTATTTCTTTTTACAGAGCTCTGCAGTGAGGAGACACAAAGTGGAAGATGGATGTCCTACAGCTGTGGCCAGTTTGGCAGAAGCAGCTAATGACCTAATTAGGTGAAGACTGCTGTTCAGGGACTGAGAGCCACACAGTTGTTATTGTTCCAGTCAGGCAAGATAGCTGAAAAGCACTGACTAATTAGGAACACTTGTTTCCCGATCTGCTTGTGTGTTTTTTCTTTTCTTTTCTTGGTTAAAAGTCACTGTTTATCTACCATAGTAATGATGTGTACTGGCAGTATATTCTTAAAGCATTCACTTTAACCCACTGCAATAGAAATATGTCACAAGCTGCTTTGATGACGGGGAGCATATTAATAAGGTACATCATTCCGGGAAGAATCTTCTAAGTTAATGCAATTGATAAGAAATGTTGTACAAAGTGTGATACTGGACTTTGTTTGTTTATTTATTTATTCATCTACTTTTCTATCACTCCAGATTGTGGGACCATGATCCTCTGATAATTTTATACAGAAATTCTTGTAATATACCTTTGCTTGTTTTAAAAAAATGCACTTTTAAACTAAGTGCATATGCATGTGCTGGAATTTCTGCATTTAGAGCACAAGTTAACTTTTCTGTTTGTAGTATCTATAATCTCACATAATGTTGCTGACAGGCAAAGGCTTGATGGTCACTTCTCCCAATAACATCGTCAGACTTTGCTTGTCCTACTTTTCTGAAGAAGCCCTGTTTATATTCCAAAGTATTTCAGCTGAGGAGCATATTGCATTTATTTACTTACTATTAAAATTATTTGACATTTGTTTACCAGGAAAGTCCAACTTGGCCAAAAACTGACCATTTTTGGAGGCTCGAGGAGAAAATCTCCAAAATCACAATTTTTCAAAAATCAATTACAGATATTTTTAAATCACAAAGTATCATGTAACACTAAAAACATAGGAGGGGAAAAATGTTGCAATGAGAAAAACACAGAACATATTTTTTCATAGTAGTGAGCAATGAAAAACAATAACATAAGTTGGAGGAAACATATGAAGAAAAACACATTAGTCATATTATGTGTTACCCATATTTGCCATCCATAATTTTCCATAATGCTGCTGACATTCATGACATAAATATGACACCCAACCAGATTGCACTACCAAGAGCACTCCGCCATATCCCCTAGGAAATCCTTCTGCTCACAATAAAAGAACATGCTACAATAATGGTGTTATGCCACCCCTGCAGTGACTGGTCGACTACTTATTTGACTTATTAAAATGAAGAATGCAAGTGAAACAACAAACGTATATTCTACTTAACCCTAGATGTAGGGGATAATTGAAGCAACAAAGTTCACCTGGTGTTAGTGATTCCTCTTAATTTTATATGAACTCACCACATATACTTGCTATCAGAATGATTTATTTGAAAAACCTAGAACAATGACTACCAAATTCATCACCTCCCTCAGACAAGGTACCTAAAAGGACTACTGCAGCCTCCATAAATCCATACCAGCCAGCTATCAATGTTGTGGAGTCCAAGCCTAGCCAAATACCCCATCCAAAATCATAGCCTGTTACATATGCCAATAAAGTGCTATTGTATAAAATCCCTTCAACATCTCGTTACTCCCCATACATTTAAAATGCACTTCAGTAATGAACCCTTACATACCCAAACATTATATCCCAAGTCCTAGTGCTGCAGTGAAATGGCTGCTTTAAACCCCTCAGTCAGTAGACTGGGATCATGGTGTGCAGGCACACCTTCCGTAGTCTCCACACTTCCCTGTTCCATGCTACCACCTGCCAACTGTCCTTCCTCTATGGCCAGTGGTGATAGGATATGTGTAGGCAGGGGAACTGTGTGCAAGGATGAGGGGGGATACAGGTGGAATGGCAACCAATGGCACAGATTCAGCCCCTGACAACCCTGCCTGTGCCTCAATCATACCATCATCATCACTGCTAGAGTCTGTGGGGACACTAACATCAGGTGGACCGCAGGAAGGCAAAGCACCTACATCAACACCTGTGAGGGGAAGACAAGAACTGTACATTACAAGTTATACCAGACAGACACACACACACACACACACACACACACACACACACACACACACACACACACACACACACACACACACACACACACACACACACACGCACACAGATGCACACAGACAGACCCACACACAGACACACACACAGACACACACAGACAGACAGACAGACACACACACACACACACACATACACACAGACGCACACAGACAGACCCACACACAGACACACACACAGACACACGCTACATGCATGTGATATGGCAGATGGCATTCAGCTTAGACAATTATAGTGGTAGTTATCATACATTCCTGAGTTGCACACAACAGCATGCATGTGTTATAGCAGACGGCATGCACCTTACACAATTATAGTGGTGGTTAGCATATATACCTGTATTGCACCATTTGTGTTAGTAGCCTATGCCCCATATCTGCAACACAATGCATGCACTTTGCACCATTGCTCTGCACTGTCATGGTATGTGCAACATGCAGCACATGTTAACAGACCATCACTGACCTTTGTACATTTGCCACTGATGCTTTGTGTTGGCTACCACCCTATGTGTGAGGACATGAGCAGAAGGGTATGTCAACTGAATACTATGTTTGCCTAAGCCCTAGCTTGCCTATCTCCCTGAAAGCAGTGCATGTCTGTTCAATATTGTTCCACCTACCCCTGAGCTGAGTCTACAGACATTGTGCATGTGGCTGTACACATATGTTTGACATGGCTGTCCCTACTTTGCAATGGTGCCACAGACCAGCAGAGGTTTACAGTACACCAGACTGATGTGTGGCGTATGACCTTGCCAATCACATGTAGTATGACAGGTCTTCTGCTGACGTGTTGAATGACATGCATACATGTGTAACACAATGGTGTCCTTTCCAATCTACAGTATGGTAATGGTGTCCCAGTGCAGGGACGGGTTATACTAACATGGGCCTTCAGCTGATGCAATGTTGTCTGTCCGCCCAAAAAATATGCAGTGACATACTGCACATTGAGCTGATGTGCATAGCCATTGCAGGGCATCATGTGGCTTCACAATTGCTATACAGTGTGAGTTACTGACATAATTCATAGCCATGACTATGTTCACATACAATACATATCTAATGCAGAATGTGATCCACGTCACTGAGGTGTATACACACTAAACCCTTATGTGGAATGTGTGACACAGGTCACAGAAGGGTATACGGATGACACCCCTGCACATCTGCAACCATATTACTGATGCCTGGCAACTATGCCCACATATGGCTAACTTATAAGTACTCTATGTCCCACATGCCATCTGTGTACTCCACACACATGAGGAGCAGGCATGACAGTGATGTCTGACACCAGCAAGGTGAATGTACTGTATCTGTGGCCTGATGTGGTTGCATGTGTATGTTGTGCAACACATGTATGTATTTGGATACTGTACAGGTGAATGCTTTCATGTCGTGACACACTCAAGATGTTCAAGACATGTTATGTGGTGGTTTCATGTTATGCCTACACAAGCTGTGCACAGGCCTGTATGATGTTTAGTGTTTCACATCTGCAATATCACCATTTCACAAAGGCCATAGTTATATTGTGACGAGCCAATATACAACAGGGTGTACACACATGTACATCACTTCTACTATGTGTGTTGCTTCATGTCTCTGGCCATCCTCCATGGCCATGTGTACACATGTTCTGTCTAGGGGTTGTGACGGCCATCTTATTTCACATGTAAGTATTATCCCATATGACATACACCCATAGATGTCATATGCTCCACTGAGGACAGGGTTATGCAGACAAAGGGTGGTATGTATGGGATGTGAGACATCATGCTTTGCAGGATAGCTGAGCAGTGTTGCAGTCAGCCCACTACATGTCATGGACATGTCAGATAGCACATGACATTGTCTGACATTCATAGCAAGGGTATAATCCACAAGGGTGTATCTGGTGGGCTGCTCATACTCCAGCTCCAACACATTTAGAGTGTGTGCACACATATGCTCTCTGTACAGTACTGTTTGTATTCCCAACATGTGTAATGCTGATATGTAGTACCTGTCCCTACAGTGAAACACACCTCCATCATTGTATTCACAGTTGTCCACACATCTGGCAATGACAGTTTGGAAGGTTTAGTGTATGTGCTTCATATAGTCTTCAATTGTTTCACATGGGTAACCACTGTGATGCATTGCAGGTCTGACCAGTGTCTATTAACAGGACCACCATACATTATGTGTACATGTGTTATGGCAGATAGCATGCTGTTAATATGATCTGTGCATTATCAAGCCTGGAAAATAATAACAATCTCACCTGACACAGGCTGCTGTCGCTACAAAACTCCAGTGGTACCTAAACAGGAGTGTCACAGCAGTAAGATCATTATCCACATATGTGTGATAGCTACAGGGTGCAATGTCCATGTTAGCAGATAAGCCAGTACAATACACTATACTATGGAGTATGCACATCTGTGCATACATAGAGTAGCAGACTATAGTATGTGGCATATGTGCATACATGCCTTGCATATGATGTTACATTACATATTGTACAGTAACACATGTAACTATGTGAAATATAGTTGTGTTATATGTGCAGTACTGACTTACCAGGCAACTCCAGGCTCGGTGGTTGAGAGAAACCCACCTCCACAATACCAGCTAAAGCTTGTGGATGGAGGTCTGCAGGTGTCCCCAGGTTGGCCAGTAGCTCCTTGGTACGTGTGAGTGGGGGCTGGGTGAGTGACTCCCCACCTGTTGCACCTTGTTCCCTGGCGATTGCATTAGCACGCTGTTTCGCCCGTCTTATGAGGTCAGTTCAGTGTCGGTGCACCTGCTTATAGATGCGATTGTGACCACCATCATTTACCCTCCTGCAGAATTCCTTCCACAGGGCATTCTGCTGCTGTGCAGCCTGTGGCACATGGCTGAAGAGTGTTGTATGGTTGTCGAGGAGGTATGGGACGAGGACCTCATCCTCCAAGCAGGTGTATGCTGGCAGCCTGCTATGTGGCATACCTGGAAGACATAATAATGGAGACAGGTCACAGTAACTCACAGAGAAGTACAGAAGTACAGCTGAACATACATGTGTATCACATTTATTAAGATTACAAATAAGTCTTTGCAAATCTACATGACACTAACACCACTGACATGTATAAGTCACACACATTTGACACTTACTGGTGATGTGATATTATCACCATATATGTGTGTGTCATGTGATGACATTGCTCATACTCCGTGTGGATGTTGTCTTGACGTGGGCATGTCTGTTTGCCTGTACTGGTGTCTTTACCTATCAGCACATGCCCGGATGTGTTCATATTAATGCAATTGACCTTAATGCTGTGTATATGTCACATATATAGTCATACATAGCCATTAGGGACATGACATGTGACCCTGCAGACTTGCAAGCATGTATGTGTTTTGCCATATACATCTACATGACACTGTACAGCTGTGTAGCATCTGCCATGTATTGCCTATGTTGCACATGTGTAACACATGGGACAATAGCTAGCCTGATGGTATTTGCAGGGTTGGATATTAACTATAGCATGTATGGTCATAGTGATCTAGTAGGCGATATGCCCTGGGCCATTTATGAGCCTAAGCAGACAGGTTACCTAGCTGTAGGCAACAGACAGGTAGGTTTCAGTGGCCAGTTCAAGCAGTGCCACAGAACTGATCCACAGGGTTACTGATATATTTGGCATGCGGTCATCACACCATGTCACAGAGAGGGGTGATGTGCAGCTTCACTGGACAGGGATGCATAGTATGGCAAGAGTATGTTAAGTGTATGGAACAGAGATCTGTCAGGCATGTTGTGACCTTGTACTAGAAAAGTGGATGTCCATGAAGTATGTGTTTATTTGAGATCAGGATGTGTTAAGTGTAGCATGCCCAACACCTCTGTGTTGGACATGGCTTTATTCAGGGTAGGCTGCATGCTACATAGTGCAGCTAGGGATTGGGAAGGGCAGTGTAGGCCATCTACACATGGCCAATAACCCTTAAAGGAAATATGTGATCTATTATGGGTCACATGAGTGTTGAGTATGGCTGAGCAATTATGTCTATATTCCTGGATGGCACCCTGTCATGATTAGGAGTGCCCCATATGACTACCTGACTGGTGTGGTAAAGTAACTATCAAAGGAAAGACTACTGTCCAGCTGCCTCCCATACACACACAGTTGCCATTATGTTGACCGTTGCCTAGGTGGTAGTTCATGGGTACAAGATTTTAAACATACGGGATGACAATGCAATACTTAGCTGTCAGATTGTGGCCGTGCATCACACACCACACATCTGACACACAAAGGCCCTTCTGTATGTTGAATGCAGCACACATTGAGTCAACTATTGCTCCTAGTTCATAGTCATTTGCAAATATCAATAGGCTGATGCCTTCTGTGTTAGTCTGTGTGGTATAGATAACAAAGAGGGGGAGTACCAGGAATGAACCCTGTATTGCTGTGTCTGGCACTGGTTTGATGTGTGTGTATTAGTCAGACACCTTCTGTAGTGTTGGTTCTGCCAGCAGTCAAGTTGCCAACCACTCCTGTGACATAGGAATATACACCTAGTTTACTGAGTGTAGCTGGAACACAGTATGGGTGATGGTGTCCTACAACCTGGCAAGGTCATGATATGCAGTGTGAATCAACCCTACTGTCATCTACATCTGTACTGAGTACATCAAATATGTTGATCACGGTTCATGGCCTTACAGAACAGATTCAGCAGGGTAGTTGTGGACTATTTCCCATTATCAATGGTGTCTCCCCCTTTGTGGGGTGTGATAACTGTTGATGTGCACCATTCAGTCCATACACAGTCTGACATGGAGCTATGATTGAACATGATGTGCATGTGGATAGCTGATTGTTCTTACATTTGTGTAGGATACACCCTGGGATGTTGACAGGTCCCATGAAAGCTGTATATATGGCTTTAGAGAGTGCAGCTTGTACCTGCATAGTTGTTATTACAGGAGCCCTGTAGTGTACATGGATATATTACTAAGTGTACCTGTTGGGGGGTGGGAGTGGGTTTAGGTTCTCCAAGACCCTATCTGGATGAAGAGGTGCTATTTCTGTAGGTGCAGTACTTCCCATGCCATAGTGCTGTGCAGCACAGCAGGTCTTGTCGTTGCTATTACGATTAATGACAGCCATAGAATGCTCCGTGGTTGGCTTCATAATATGTGGCTGATTAGTTTCACAGTAGCTTTGTGTGGTTTTATGTGGTGTATCTGCATCTTACTGAGGCTGACCAGGGATCACCTACACTCATGTGTTCACTGTTGCAACAGTTACTACTTTCTGTGGTACAGTTTAAAGCATTGTACCACCAGTTTGCCTTCTTGTTTGTGTTTCGTTGAATCCTAGTTCTGTTTCAATGGCACAAACACTGTATGTATGTGACTGTTTAAGGTTCATTTGTGTAGGATTCAGCATTTGCACATGCATTGTCCATCTGCATGGGTGCCATGACAGTCACCACTCTGCTCTTAGGAAACATAACATTGGCATTGAATACTGACCATTACTATATATACTGTTAGCCCTGTTTGTGTGACTACTGTGATCTAGGTCATTGGGGTTGATGGAATCCAACATGCATTGAGCGCAGGTGTTGGTACATGAGAAGTTTTCCCAGTTCATAATGGAATAGTTGAGAGTAGCCGTTATAATGGTTTTCTGTCTGAGACCTAATCTTCCCCATTACAGCACATTATGATAGTTGGGAAATCCGCGGCATGGTGGGTGATCTGTCGCAAGGTGCAATTTGAATTCCACTTTGGCACAAAGGTAGTTGCTCAGCATAATGCATCTGATGTTATGCAAGTGCAACTAGCGTGGGGGTGTACATATCCTTCAGGAATATGGACACACCTGTGGCCCGTGTGTTTCAATAAAGGATAATGGGCAAGAGGTGAGGTATGTGTTAGAACATGGTCATGCATGCAGGTGTGCTCTCCGGAGTGTTGAAACATGTCTCAGCCACTGCACAGATATGTTCTCCATGTTAGGGATTGACAAATGTGTGTCCATATAGTGTTTCTGACATGTATCATTGCATAGCGAGACCCGCAGTTTATTGCTTGGCTGCCCCTGTAACAGCAGTGGACCTTCACTTGAACTGTGCATGATGAAGGCACTATAGGGGAAGCATGAGCCCTAGGCAGTATCCAGATTCCCAGGGGTGACAGGTGCAGGCCCTGTCTGGCAAAACATCATCATCTGTTAACCATGTTATCCCAGGCAGAATACTGGATACCCTTTGACTTGCACCACTACACTAGACAATTGTGGAATACAATCCTTTTGTCCCTGTACTGTAGTGTCTTTCTGGCCAATGGCAGAATGCTACCCAGGCCTTGGGACATATCTGCATGGGCTACAGGACCTGACAGTTCCTACATATGTTTCCATGCAGTCCAGGCTACTACATCACAGTTCCTGCACAACAACATGGAATATGCCAGAACTATGTGTATAGTTCAAAAGGTGGTCTGAGTGTATGGGTATGTGGCTAATCATGGCAGACAGGCAGCTGACAGTATGTATGCCCTCATATAGGTTGGTGTATAACATAGTGCTAGAGCTTGCATTCACAAATGAGTACTGTTGGGCATGTTTCCAGCCACATGTTCTGAGGTGTGGCACAATTATTCAAACTATGTCATACAGTTTGTGCATTTCATTGTCTGTCTCTTCCAGCTTGGGAGGTCACTTGTTTGGCCAGATCCTTAGAAGCATCTGTGAATGTATGTGATTTCTGATAGTGTGTGTGGGTGTCCTTACTGTGTTCTAGTAAGGATATGTGTTGGTTGTGATGATGAGATGCATGTGTTAACCTACACCTCATGACTGTCCAGTCCAGTCATGACTGTAGACTGGGCTGCCTTCCAGCTTATCCCTGTAGCTGCATCCCAAACAATGTGTGGGGCATGGTGTTAGGTGGGTTTGGCAGTGTACATGGCATAGAGATTACATTCCCCCAGGATGGCCACAAACATAAAGCTGACATTAGTAAACACCAGTAGCTGACTAGTGGACATGCCTGTATGAGCTTTCAGTACTACAAGTACCAAGTACTGTATTTAGTTTACTTATTGCTTATGAAGATGTTTTAGACAGTGATGCTCACATGTAAATATTTGTGTTATGGATGTGACAACACTGGCTATTACGGAAACATTGTAGCTACCTTTAGCAGCAATCCTCCTCTGAGGAGCACATCACGTCCTGTTAGTTGATTGCAGATGATGCAAGTGTCTACAGGTCGGTTTCCTTCTCTGGGTATATACTCACATATCCACCAGGACCATGAGCTCTGTGGGGCACAGACAACCACTCTCCAAACAGAGGCATGTATCAATAGACTCTGATGCCCCTATCAACTTGATCAGGATATAATCAGAAAGTATAAGCCATCACCTATGAAGCAGCTATTACACATAGGCAGCTGTCTCCTACATATTACACTCCTACTGCGGATGTTACACTGGAGTTAAAAATGATATGCAACCTGTTTCATTACCAGTACTGTGCACTACCTTACATACAGTATGTGCAAGTGGCTGTTAGGTTGGCAATGAGAGGTTAGGCTACACAAACCTGGTAGTTCAACCAGTGTGTCTCTACTCTCAATATCCACTCTATGTAGGAGTGCACATAGCCATTTGGCCCAGCCCTGTAACAAGGGTCACTACACATTTGCATAACATGTACACATGCACAGCTGTTATTGCTTGCAAACGATACAAGAGAGGTGGATATTACATGTGTTATGTGCATGGATAGTTACCTAGCTCTTCCAATTATCTTTGCTATCATGCTGCTAAACTGTCAGATGAATACAAATTATATGTATCCTGTTATTGAGTATTGTAATTGCCAATAGAAATAACTGCTGTTTGCATAACATAACATAACTGCTATGTAGAATGGAATACAGATCTGCCTAAAATGCTGTACATTACACAGTTATTGGCACAATATCCCACAATGCACACCATATTTGCATGGTAAGCCCACCTTTGACATGTTCATCTTACTTATACACCCATACATATGTCGACTGTTACAATATATCGACATATACTATCCCCTGTTATAGCACATACTTGTTGGACCAATCCTGACACTGACAGTGGCTGGAAGCGAATTGGTGAGTTCCAAGCCCATATCATCCCTTGTGGTGTATGCGGAGTTTGCCTTGTGACCTACAGCAGTACACACATAGAATACTACAAGCATTACTACTGCCCAACAATACATCACTACAAGATAGCTATTTCCACTATATGTATTGATTACACTGTATTTCTTCCAGAACAGGTACTACATACACAGACATACTACATGTTATACATACCTTCTTAGTATTTGGAGGTGTTATTGACTAGTATAATACTCGTTTTCAGTTCATCTTTCAGTGTTTTGTACTGTCCTACAGGTAGATACAGATGGTTTGAATGTGTGACAAGGCAACCTTTTATAGTTACAGATCAGTAACATGTGCTGTCCCAATAACCAATTGGTGTTCCTAAGTAGCTAATTACATGCATATCAGCTGCGCTGCTACTGCCTTAGCCAATACCATGGCAACAGTGGAGTATAACTGAGTACTCCACTTGGGCGTTGTCCCTTTGCCTTACTTGTGAAGAAGACAGCCTGGAAGTGTTGTTTGGAATCTATTGCAACAGCTGTATGGAGACGAACAGTAATATATTGTGTGTAATGCCTAGAGGATTTGGTCTAAATGTGAGTACTGCTGTTATATTTCTGAACATTGCTACTTGTGCAGGGTTTGTCTGTACCTAATACTTCTGCATATGTTTCAGTCTGGCCAGGTTGTTTGACCAGCTCAAGGCTGCATAGCTATGCATATAATGCTAGGGGGTTTACAGTGTGCTTACCAGACATATTTAGTTTGGTGTTACTGTGTACCATACTGTGCTGATAATCAGTACTTGGTAACACTTTCTGGAGTATGAACCTTTCAACCCTCTGAAACGGGATTAGTTCATACAAACCCTGTTACATCAGCAGCTGCTCAATTGTATAACAGCAACTATTTCACATAGGGCCATGTTAGTGTGTCTGTGTCCAGGTATGTTAAGGTTTCAGCAGATGTTGTACAGTAGTTGAATAATTGGTTATGGTATGACAGTTTGTATTGATGTAATTATTTTGGTTGTGGGGTAGATGTTGGTGAGTGTACATAGCACATGCAGGTGTGTAGGAACCCCTTTTGTACAATGTCTATATGTGTGTGGGTGTTCTTTCCCTATGTGAACACCTATCCCTTAGTGGACTAATACTATGGTAATTGCAGGATGATTCATGAAGGCACTGTTAAATGCTTCCTGTATAGTATGCAGGTACTGTTAGTCCTTGAATCCTTCTGTCAATACATCGGAATGTAATAAAGTTTTGCAAAATGAAAGCTGTCTGTGTATTTCTGTCATGGATATTTGCAGTCATTGCAGTTGTGTTGGTGACTGTGTCCATAGAACATATTTGTAATAGTGTATTGGCATATACTCTTCATATGTTATGCTCATATTGTTTGGCGGGGGTGGGCGGAATGTGTGATTGCTATGGTCCATGTTATACTGAACACTTCGGATGTTGTCTACACACATGTATGTATGTGTGTGTGTGTATATATATATATATATATATATATATATATATATGCAGACATCACTGACATGTGTGTATGTGTGTATATATATATATATATATATATATATATATATATATATATATATATATATATATATTTCGTATTAATTTGTAACAGTAATACATATGTAGACTGGAATGTGTTGGTTCACAAACTACAGTACATTACAATGTACTGTACATATGTACACAAAGTGACTGTCCCATTTGTGATCATTACAGTGGAATGCATATGGTATAAGTTGTAGTCTCAAGACCGTGAAACATGTATACACCTCAGATGGCTTAGTGGTAAGTCTCATGACTATAGTGTGCATGTTCCAGGGTTCAACACCTGCAATGCTTTAGAAATGTTTTCTACTCCTGAATAAGGCTCATTTAAGCAGTTGTAAGCATGATTAAAAGTGTTTGTGTGACATTATAGCAGCGGTTAAACACAATTTAACAAACTTTATAACGTATAACCTGTTCACGCAAACACAGCCACATCTGCTAACTACTCAGGATATATACATTTCAGTGAAGTAACATATCACTATGTGCTTGCATAACATTACATTTTCTGTTGAGTTTACTCTCCAGCACACATGGGTTTATATGGGTGTTTCGAATGTTTATTATACAGACGATTACTACCTATATATGCAAGCTGTGGTTAAGGTATACTTTTGAACATGATAAACATCCCTGCCTTTATCGGGATTGGGACCGCGAATGCACAGATACTGTGCAGATGCTGTAACCATTACACTGTTGACATTAACTTTGCTTCCGCCTATTTCCTATTTAGATGATTTCTATGTGTAAGCTAGGCTAAGCAAAGGGCAGAGGCCCCCAAACCCATTGAGCTTCACTTACTCTTGAAATAACAACATATAACAAATGTACTGTGAGACAATACATTACATTCCTAACTACATTAGGCACAGCCCCTCACTGACACACTTCAAGGGAAACCTTGTTGTGTGAATGGGTAACAGAATATACACCTCTGGGATCATATGTCCTAGAACCATACAGCCAGGGGGTGGGGGATCCTGTCCAGTTTGATAGCTGCGAGAACTGTTGGGGAAATTGAATGGTGTTGAATTGTCAAATTAACATGCCCTCTTTAGATCAATAAGTGCCCCTCTCACCCTCCACAACCCCAGTCTTCAACAGCTTCCAGCAACTTTGTCTGGAATTGCTTCATTGGTTATGCTTGACAGAGGCTCAGTTACTTCATCAATGGTGCAGAGAAAGCCAACACACTGTAGCTGCCCTTGGGCAGGTAGGTAGTAGGCTATCTGTGAACCTTTAAAGTGCAGGCCATCACAGCCATAATATGTGAATAAACAGACCTTCAGATCACAGTATACAGTAAGAAATCACCATGTAGTCAGGAAACAGTTAAGTACAGCAAGAACATGCAGAACACTGCTGCTTAGTCACTCCAAAAGCCTATCTTGGAAGCTAGAAGACTTGTATAAGTTTAAGGCTTTCTATTGCTTACCAGTAGGTTACCTACAGGAGAGATGAGAAACAAGCACAGATGGGAAACATGCATGCAACAATACCATACTGGCCTATGTGTCAGCCTTAGGCTTTGGAATACTGGCCAAGGCTATTGGCGCCCCATGGTGCCTTATTTAGGAGAGTCTTGAAGGTGAATACCAGCTCCATAAACAGCACAATAGCAGAATCAATGAGGGTTATGCTACTCAACACCAGGGGTTGTGATCACAACATGCATGCACTTACAGCACTCCTCAGGATGGACAACATCAACATCTGTGCAGTAACTGAGATCTGTCTTAAAGCTCCTGAGAGCACACCAGCACTACCAAACCACAACCCATACCACACATTTCAGCCACAGGACATGGACTGACACAGACATGGAGGGGCTGTATCCATATTCATCAGGGATACCTACACCTCCAGGTTAGTGGGGCAGCATGCTACCTCCGAGATCATCCATGTGCAGCTAACATCAGCCACAACTGCAATGTAAACTGTGGCTTGCTACGGATCACCCTCCATGACCCAGGACCACCACTCCACCTACTTGGAGACAGTGGAGAACATGGCAGTCCTAATGCACAACAAAAAAAAGGGGCCAGCAGATTCAAAGAAACAAACATTTATTACATTTATTACAATGTACAGACTGGTTTCGGTCTAATGACCTTTCTCAATGTAACAATCACTAATCCAAGAGCCTTAAATAAATACATTTGACCAAATTCAAACCCACCAATCAAAAAAGTTTTTTGATATTACAATTCAAAAATTAAAGGTATAAATCCATTATGCGAAAGCTGGATATAAAATAGACATCAAAATTATTTTACAATATGAACATGCATTATATACACCCAAAAGAATAAAGGTGTATATATATATATATATATATATATATATATATATATATATATATATATATATATATATATATATATATATATATATATATATATATATATATACATATATATATATATACAACCTTGTGAAGTATAATAAATGCATAACAAAATTAAATATAAAATATAAAAAATCTAATTACATTGTTCATATACAAATATAATCAACTGATTGTGACTGACTCTGAAGTCAAAACAATGAGTACAAATATATTGTATAAAAATAATCAATTATACATTATAGAGCCACCTAAATATAGGTGTATATATATCACTAATATCATGAAATCAATATATAAAATTGATGGTATAAACACAGATAGAAAAAAATGACTGGTCAGTATATAGGTTACAAGAGCTTAGTGATATAAGATGTTGCCTCTCATAAAATATACAAAAATCATTATTTATAAATGGTCATTCAAACCAGGAGGAAATAAACCCCCTAGGTTAATGATCCAAGATCTCTCTTTTTTATTGAGAATGTCATGCCACTTATTTTTAGAGAATTTAGAATCAACTATAAATAATCGTGAATGAAAATTTAACTGTATTGTTAGTCTGAACATGTTTATATAGTGCATTGGTTATTACCTTGTTGTGTATATTGCTCAAATTTTCTGAAATTCTAAGTTTAAACGACCGAGAAGTTTGGCCAATATAGAAAGCTGAACATTGGCACTCAGCAAGGTATATTACCCCAAAACTGCTACAGTTGGACAATGTGCAGATTTCAAAGACTTATTACCCAATACATTTGTACTCAGTTTTGACTTCAGGGTCAGTCACAATCAGTTGATTATATTTGTATATGAACAATGTGATTAGATTTTTTTATATTTTATATTTAATTTTGTTATGCATTTATTATACTTCACAAAGTTGTATATATATATATATATATATATATATATATATATATATATATATATATATATATATATATATATATACCTTTATTCTTTTGGGTGTATATAATGAATGTTCACATTGTAAAATAATTTTGATGTCTGTTTTATATCCAGCTTTCGCATAATGGGTTTATACCTTTAATTTTTGAATTGCAATATCAAAAAACTTTTTTGATTGGTGGGTTTGAATTTGGTCACATGTATTTATTTAAGGCTCTTGGATTAGTGTTTGTTACATTGAGAAAGGTCATTAGACCGAAACCGGTCTGTACATCGTAATAAATGTAATAAATGTTTGTTTCTTCGAATCTGCTGGCCACTTTTTGTGGTACTACCTTTACTTTGGCCTTGCAGTTGCTGTCCGGGTGAGGAGTTTTGTTTACAGTCCTAACGCACACCCTGGCATTGGTTGATTTCACCTACCATACCATTAACTGGGAAACTTACTCCAGTACTCACTTCCAGGCCCAGCGCTTCCTAGAATCTATCACCTCATATGCCCTGTATCAGGTGGTAACCTCCCTAACGAGGGGTGGAAACATACTAGAAGTGGTCATCACCAACATTGGCAACAGGTGCACGACAGCAGAGGTTAACCAGTCACTGGTTAGATCTGACCATGAACTATTCACTGTTTCCACACCCAAGCATCTCCCCCACTCATGGATACCACAGTGTATACCTTTCCTACAGTTAAATTTACACTACTAGTGACAGGGGTAGGGGTTTCACAGCCCCCACTCTAAAGGAAGACACTGCTCAAGATACAGACAGATTTACAAATGCAGTCTATAAGCACCTACATGGATGTATGGATCGTGCCATCACTGGTAAACCAAGACTCACTCCTCCTAGACAAGGAAATGAGTCTGGTGGACCTCTGCAATAAACAGGCTATACTACAGAAGTAGGATAGTGTTCCAGACAAACAGCAAATCCCACGAAGGGCAGACAACCATGACCACTATTAGTATGATAATTATGCCCCTCATGACATCATCCAAGGCTAGCATCAGCAGGAGAATACACAAGGATTTGAAAGATAACCACAAAGCCTTCTTTGGCTATGTCAAGGATGTAAGTGGTGACACACAGATTTGCACTGTGCCGGTGAAATATAGCACAAAATATGCTGACCCTACTGATATCACCAACATCCTTGCAGATACATTCAGTGCACTTCACTGCCTAAAGAGCCCACAAGACTACCCGAAAGGTACAGTATTCCACACATCAGAGACACACAGGTGGAAATGGCCCTCTCTAACAGCAGAACACAGACTCAGTGGAGGCAGATGTTGTCCCAGATTGCATCTTGCAAACTGTACAAGACAACCTGACCCTCCACCTAATTAAGCTTTCCAACCACAGCCTCTCCACAGGCTACATGCCCATACAATGGCACGTGGCAATGGTTATTCCAATCCATCAAGGTGGAATCACAACTGACCATGGTAACTACCACCCCATAAGCCTAACTAGCCTGGTCTGCAATGGTATGGATCACATCCTCATGGCACTCATTAACAAAGACATTGGTAACTTCCGAACATGTGACCCAACCCAGGTCAGCTTGGTTGAGTGCAGTTCATGCCTACTGAACCTGTTTGATGTCTTACATACAGTCACCAAGACATTAGATGACTGGGTAGGTGGTTCACACATACTACCTGGACCTTGCCAAGGCTTTTAACACCATGCCCCACTCAGGTATTATTGATAAACACACCAGCCTGTACATACACCCATACATCACAGGTTGGGTTGCCAACGGGCTCACACACAGAACCCACATGGTATGACTAGCGGTCTCCAGGTCCAACTCTTGAACAGTCACAACTGGTGTCCCACAGGACTCAGTCCTGGGAGCCCTACTGTTTGGCATATACTTCTCAGAGGTACAGGCAAACACAGGTGGACTACGACAGACCATGTTTGGCAATGACTGCGAACTGGGAGCCATGACTGATAGTCCAGCTGACACAGACATCCCTCAAGGGACCTCACAGAGACCATCACAGGGTATCAACGCCATGGCCTCCAGCCAAGTGCCACTAACTGCATGGTCATTCCATTGTGGAATATTAAGCACACACCTATTAACACATAAGTGGCAGCCACTTTAATACAGATGAGGTAATGGTGTATCTGGGGACTAAGGTAGATAGTGATCTCCCCTTTGACAATAATATCTTCACAGTAGTTAGTACATCCTTCTATGTAGGCCATCTGATTACTAAAGGATTCCCATCTAGACATACTGGGGTTATAGTGCCCCTTTACACATCACTCATTAGCTCCATCATAGGGTTTAATAACCCATTTGGGATATACCTCAGAAGACACTTCCAACAGCTGGGAGGTCCACGAATGTACCTCGCCAAGGGGAATACTGGCCTCCAACATATGGCCTATGCAGCCAGACTGAATAAACTCCTGCTTTACTCAGTGGCATCTCGTTTACCCAGAGATGATTTCTGCTGGCCAACACAGCCATGTCACACTCAGGCTTAATGGATATGCTCCACCTATGGGAATCCATGTCAGAGTGAGACACACACTGTAGTGAGCTGAACCTTGCCACAGCAATAACTGGAAGATGCTGGAGTGACAGATTCCTGTCACAGACACTCCCCATACTTGGGAACAACATCCCTAACTATATTATACAGAGCCCCTCACTAACACTCTGCAAGAGAAACCTTGAAGAGTGGATGGGGAACAGTAAATGCACCCCAGGGATCCCACCATTGGCTCTGCTCCACAGAGGGACAGTTAATGAATCAATGGGGTGGCAAATGCTGACACATTTTGGCTGGGCTTATGAATGGCCTCTGGCAGTTGGCCAGGTACCTACCTATGAATCTATACATACAGTATCAGCACATGCTGATAGCTTAATTTACTGTTCAGGTGTTGATTTACCTTGTGCTAATGGCAGTTGTGTGTGCAATAGTTGAGGGCTGCCTATGTTGGATGCACACAGTAGACTGCCTATACATGACAATTTACAGGTAGTCTTGTGTGTGTGTGCCATCCATTTTTACTGTGTGTGCAGGTGGAGAAAGGTGTCAGTCCCTAGGTCCTACACTGTCAGTGTGTGTGCTATATGTTCCCTCTTTACCAGGGCATGGGCATACTGGGCATGCCTCCATCTGCCTATTGGGGCTGGCTCAGAGTGTTCGTGGTCTGAGTACCTCTGTGCCTGTGGGGCTCTTGGCAATGGTGGTGGGCTGTGAGGGCTTTCACCATTCTGTCCCTGCTGCAGCTGTTTCTGCAGGACCATATTGTGTAGCATGGCACATACTATGAAGATGTGGGCCCACGTGCCTGGAGAGTACTGCAAGGCTCCAACAGATATGTCCAAGCAACGGAACCATGATTTCAGCATCCCAAACACACGCTCTATGATGATTCTGGTTTGTGCGTGTGCCTCATTATGGCATTCCTGAGTGGGTGTGTGTGCATTTCTGATGGGAGTCATCATCCACGGTTCCAGTGCATAGCCAGCATCCCCCACCAGGTGGCTATTTGGGATGTCCCCCCTGGCAAATAACTGATACAGCTGTGAGGCATGTCAGATGTGGGAGTCGTGATAGCTTCCAGGGATGCCATCACACACATCCATGATAATGCCCTGGGCATTGCACACGATCTGGCAGTTGATGGAGGGGTATCCCTTGAGGTTTATGTATCGCCTACCCTGGTCACCGGGTGATGACTTGTGTATGTGCGTGAAGTCTATTGCACCTAGTACCTCCGGGTATTCTGCCACACGGTGGAAGAGATGCATATTGCTGGCCAACTCTGCCTGCATTCGGGGGAAGTATATATGGTCATTGGCATTTGGTAACATGGCATCCAGGAACTGGTGGTAGTACCCCGGATGCTGATGCCTGTGAGATCCCCATGATATCCCCAGTTGATCTTTGAAAGGTACCTGTAGCTAGTATTCTCAGGCTTACACATACCTTCGTATCCACTGGGATGGGTTCCCTTCTATTTGTTCTGGCTCTGAGGCATGGCCAGCACAGCTCCACAAGTTGCTGTAGGATGTCCTTGTCCACCTTGTAATGCTCTATTATCTCCAGATCATGTAGCGCCTGGTAGGTTACCCTGGGTCTGAATACTCTCCTCCTCCTCTGGTGCCTGAGGTGGTCGTGTGCATCATCCTCCACACCACCTTCAGTCTCCAACACATGCTGGTGGATCAAAGCTATGGCAGTCCCTAACATATACATTCTAAAAGTTCCCCATCTGTATACACCACTGGTGCAGAGTGTATGGGAATACACAAATGTGTGTGATGTGCTTTCACACTTTATACTATTGTGCTATGGATGCTGCTGATGTCAGTGGGTGTGCATGAGCTATTCCAGCTGTAGTGTGTCTTAATTATGGGTTTTCAATGAGTACTGCAAGTGTGGAGCCTTTACTGTGGGGATCTGCTTGCCTGCCTTGATTAATCTGTTGCCCTTTAATTCACTTTTAAACCTGAATCCCCTCCCATTATCAGGCCTGCATCCACCTGCCGTCTTCCTTGTTTTGTACTTTCCCTACCCAGTCATGGCAAAATGTGCCTTGTAGCTGATATACTGCAAATCGGCTTTGTTCTGCTTTGACACTTTACTGTTTTTTTTGCAGTACAGCCCATCCCCTTTCCTGCTCTGCAGGTAGCTGCTTGCAGCCTTGTTAGCTGTTGTCAATGGCCCACTCTAGGCTGCTAGGTGTTAATTAGTCATTTGTACTCCAATTTCACTGCTGCAGCATTTCCTTATTTCTTTCCTATATCCTTCCTGTTTAAGCTGCAGTGCACGCCATGCAAACATGCGTTTTCATCTCCGTTCACATGCATACTCAGTTACCTTATGTACTCTCAGCTAAGCATAGCTATGGCAAGTTCAACACAACCTTATCCTGCAGCTTTGCTTAGCTAGGGGCAAACCAGTTTAGCAATGCTCCAATGTGCTTACAGCAATGGTGACACACCCCTCTCTTGATGTCATCTTTATCTCAAGGGCACACCTCAGTGTTATAACGCTATGTTGTGAGGTGCATCCTTACACCAGCAAGGAATCTGCAATTCACTATTACTCCTCTCATTTGCATGGCATTGCCTACTAATTCCTAGCTACTGCGCATAACACTGTCACTGCCCCTTAGCAACCCTTACGCTATAGTATGGTGTAGCATGCCTGCCATTGACTATTATGGGGAAATTGTGATATGTGTTTCATTGCGGTTTTATTCTATATTTTTATATTTTCCTTGTGATCCTCTTTGCACACCACTGCCCTGCGCTTCCACGTCACGATAGTGCGACTATATATATTAAATGTTTTGATATTTTGTACATTTTTTATGCCAATGGCTATATATTTAGCCATTGGCATATATTAACAGTATAATACATGTGTTTGGTCGGCTGTCATGGCTCCGATTTTATGTTTGCAAAAATGTAAACCGTGTTCTACGGTTTACATTTCTGCATGCTTACACTATGCCTGCACCACTTTCTGGATCGCTACATACCTTCATTTGCATGCTATGCTGCTGCACACGGGGTAATTAGCATACAGGGCCCCAGAGTTGTGCGAGCGTAGCATACGCAGGTAGTGCATATGGAAACAGCTCGTACTTGAATTGCTCGGCGGCCATATTTGGTGTTAGAATGCTGACGCTATGCCTGCACCTGGCGCAAGCTTCATGAATCCCGGAGAAACGCTGACGCTACGCCTGCACCTGGTGCAAGCTTCATGAATCCTGGAGAGTGTTTTACTTTCAAGAGCAGATGGAAGTTGGAGGGGTGAAGTGATGTGTCCATGGATTAGTAATAGAACTGACTCAATAAAATGATAAAATGTTGTTTGAAGTAGAAGGATGGGGTGCAGTGGTATGGCCAGGGTATAATAGCTAATTTAGATAGGATCAAAATAGCTTGGGGTTGCTTTGGTGCTTTTTTTTTTTTTGGAGATTACTGTAGTATGTTTTCTTGTCAGATTTAATAAGGCTCTTCGTACATTTTTTGAGATGTCTAAAATTTTGGTAGGCAGGTTGTGTTTTATTCTTCTACCATTCTTTTTTTATGCTTTAAGAGCTGTTAGCTCTCCTTTGTCAGCTGTAGCACTGTGTAAGAATTTTCCCCTTCTTGTCCTAGCTGGTGTTAAATCATTTAGTATTTTAGGAAGGTGTAATTGAAGTGAATAACTGCTTCATCTAGGGGCATTACTCGTAATACATTCCAGTTGTAGTGGGACAGGGCTGTAACTAATATGTCCTTGTCAGATTTGGTTAAATTGCACTCTTGTTTATAGACTATTTATTTGGGCAAACCATGTTGCTGTCTGTTGAGAGTTGGTCACTTATAGTATCTGGTCAGCAACCAGAAGATTTTATATCACAGGGTTTGTTTGTCAATGTCCAGTCCAGTGTGGACTGCCTGCTTGTGCTTTTGTTGATTCTGGGGATGGAACTTGTTAGCTGGTTGAAGTCAAATGGGTGGATAGAGTCCTTGAGGTTGCTGCAGTTTATGGATTACCAATCTGTATTGAGGTCACCTAAGGTGAAGGTTTTCCAAGGAGTGTTGTCAGATATCCAGTGTATATTTTTAATTGTGGTAATGTTGTTGCCTCGTGGGATATATACTGCTGAGATACACATATATTTCTTTTGGTTGATTTTTGAAGTATGCAATTAGAAGTTCGGCATTATTAAATGTTGGGATATTTAGATGGGTAGAGTTATTTCTAAGCTGTTTTTATAAATAATAGCAATATTATCTGCTCCTTTAAGAATTATGTACATTCTGAGTATGTTACAACCTGGGGGAATACTTTCATTGTCAGTTATTTCTTATTTTAGTCAGATTTCAGTGGTGATTAGAACATCTGGGGAGGGTTTTATTTTTAGCTCTGCTTCATTTTAACATTTCTGGCAGGATGTTTACTAAAAAAACTCAAATAAAACATTTCAAAGCTTGATGGATTTATAGTTGAACATCTGCTGAAAGATTTACTACAAAAATAACAAGTTTGAAACTGTTTAAATTGATTTTCCTGACAAGAAAACTAGAAAGAATTAATTGTCTCAGAATGAGACACTCTAAGCCCAGTGTACAAGACAGTACTATGAAAAAAGACATACAGGCTATACTAAATAACATCAGTGAGTTATCTGTAAAGACAGATAAATTAGAAAGCAAAATGGAAAATTTTAAAGAGGAGTGTAAAAAACAAAATGAAGTGCTGAGTGAATCTCTTAAATAAACATCATCACAAATTTTGAATATAGAAGACATAATGTCTGGTTTTGATGGAGGATTACTTGAAAATAAGAATAACACTGAATTTTTTCTGAAACAAAACAACTTTTTTCCAGGAAAAAAAATTGAAGACTAGAGAACAGGTCTAGAAGGAGTAACATCTGGATTTATGGGATTCCTGAAAAAGAAGAGCGAGTCAGTATGATTCAATTCCTTAATACCTAGCTGCCTAAAACTTTGAACCTGCCTGAAACTTTATCCTTTGGCATCAGAAGGGCACATAGATCACTTTTGAACTCATCTTACAAAAAAAACAATTTCACCAAGCTCTGTGCTCATACGATTTTTTTCTTAAGTCAAGATAAGAATTTAGTGTTAAAAGCTACATGGACTATTTATCCAGTTAAAATTAAAAAAAAAATGCTATACGATTTGACAATGACTATTCAGCATTAGTGATGTCAAGGAGAAAAGCATGTGTGCCACTTGTTAAAAGCTTAAAGAAAATATTAAAAAACAAATCTTATTTCCAGCAAAAATAAGGATTCATCTTCCAGAAAGAAAGAAGTTTTTAGAAGATGTAATTGACTTCATGCAGAGAAATAAAATCCTAGGGAAAAAGACAGAAGAAATGGACTGGAATCTATCAAGTCCTTTGAAGAAAAATGCAACAAGAGATGGTTGGTTAATAAAAGACAAAAACAGTAAAAGCTGAAAGACAAATGAAAATCAATGTATTTCATGGTTATGAATTCTCGTTAATTTAAAGAAGTTCTTGAATACTTATAAACAGGTGCTGAATACTGCTTTTTACAAGGTAAACCATTTATTTCTTTCTCTCCCTACTTCAAATGTTTACTAGTTCCCTTTATAAAATGTTAGTTTGATTCTTTTGGTTATATATGAAATTAAAGTCACATATTCATTTATAGTTTAAAATGCTAAACTATTCATTTTATTAAAAGTTAATTATTGTTATGATGAAACGTTCCAATATTATGGCATAGTTGAGCAATGTACTATTAAATATAATACAAGATGCAACAAATGAAATTAAAGAGGCATGTTAAGTTACATTCTGGGTTCTTAAAATGGTCCAGTAGTGTGCTACTGATAGTATATCTGACATGCAATAGCACCCAGGAAAGACATGCTATGTTATAAACAAGGTATAAAAAAATATAGCTTTTTACATATATACAAGTTACTATTGGAATGCTATCATATAATTTGAATAACATTCACACGTTTACACGTTAAACATGGATCACACATAACTGTCATTCTTTTACTGCAAGTTTATATGATATGTCTCCTTTAAAAATGACAGTCTGCTTTATATTAAACATCTCATACAAATAGATCTTGGTGAATCATTAAATGTAATTTCTTTGAATGCAATGGATTTTTAGTGGATGGGATAATTTAAGATATTTTGTGTTCTTTTTTTGGTGGTTTGGATGGGTTTGAGGGATTGATGTGTGGTGTGGAGGTGGCTTGGATTCACTTGCGAGTATTTTTGTGTGAATTGTAACTGATGGACTGTTAATTTTCAAGCCCTTATCATGAAATCCAGGTTGAAACAATATAGAGTCACAAGCACTTTTGTGATGCTATGGGAGTCCTGTGTAAAAGTAAATAATCATAATATTTTGAATCATATGCTAAGATGTCAAAAATACAATACAGTTATTAAATAGTTAATGTTTGCAGTATAACAGAAGGATAGTTTATATACTAGACTATAGAATGACACTTCTGATCATACCTCTCAACCTGGAAACATCAAAAATCTGGACAAGACCCATGAAAAATAGGTCCAAATCTGTACAGTGATTAACATAGCATTTGCATACATAATTACGTAACCCCACCCACTCCGGTGGAAATGTGGAATACCAACTTTCAAACGCGAACTGAAGAACAGACAACCAAAATGCTGCCAGAGTCCCCCTGCAACCATTCCAATGTCCCATTACCTGGCTATTTCGCCCCATTTACCATAAACACGAATGTGTGCATACTGCTTTACTTCTACAATGATTTGGATTTTATTTTTAAAATTTTATAGCACAATGCACAAACACCAAGACATCTTTTAAACAAAGCAATACTGTCTCACAATGAAAATAGACTTGCCATTAAAACGTCTCTGTCCTTGAAACTCACATTCATTGAAACAGCATTGAAACCCACACCATATCCAAAGAAAATGCATCTGGCCAGTGGTGGATAAAGTTTACCTTTGGGCTGTTTACAAATCATAGGCCCCTTACACACAAAACAAGAAACATACATGTGTTCTTTGATACACCTTCCTGACTTTATTAAATTATATTCCTTGTATACAGCACACTTGTTAGACTTGGAGCACATTTTAAATGTATTATTTGAACATTTTTCCAGTAGGCAAAAGCAATGAAACAAAATGCATCTACCAATAATGACAAAACTGCCCAGTTCAGAACATTTCCATCATAAAAGTGTACTTACACACACATTATATATATATATATATATATAGTAGCGCAACTTCAGAGTTAATTGGGTAGAAGTTGATGGGAAAGCACCCTCTACTGGACTCTATCAAAACCTTTATGGAACATTGGAACTCCTTTTCAGCCACCTCTCGTGACAAGAGTCAGTGCCTGCTGCAGTTTATACATGACACATCACATTGCCATAACCTGTATGAATGGTCATTCTTGATACTTGCTTATTAATTAATCTGATATTAATGTCTGTGTGTGTATTATGCTGTGTTGCAGTCAGAGAAGGTTTGAACATAAACAATAGAAGCATATATAACGAATGTAAACACACACACACACACACACACACACACACACACACACACACACACACACACACACACACACACACACACACACACACAGACACATACACACTTGTTTCCTACCTGAAGCACTCTGCTCGCATAAAGCTCTGCATCTGCCCAGACAGTCCTTCCTTTCCGCTCCACTCGGATAAAGCTCTGCATCTGCAATGTAGTAGAACCAAGCACCCCTGATAGTAAAGTAAAAGAAGCCCAGTCCTTCCCATGCGCAGAACGTTAAGTCCTTCTCACTCGCAACTTCGCAAGCAGCAGAAGCAAGCTGCCCCAGACAGTTGAGTAGAAGAAGCCCAGTCCTTCCCGCTCGCAGAACGTTGTCGTTCCCACTCACAGAATGTTAAGTCTTTCCCACTCGCACAACTTGAAAGCAGCCAGCCGGAAATGTGCATGTTGTAAGCCTTGAGCTCAATTCCGACAGGCTGATGGAGCTGACGTCATCACGCACGTGATGACGTCAGCTCAAAATGCGGAAAAGATTTCTTTAAAAGAAGTAACAGCTGAAAAATCGGAAATGAAGGGGTGCCACTCGGGAATCGTGGCATCCCATTATTTGACCCCAAAACTCGGTTATACCCGAGTAATTCGGTATGGTTGAGAGGTATGCTTCTGATAAAAAAATTAGAACTGTGTTTCTCTGTTATTGTGTCTTTTTAATGAAAAGAAAGCTTAATATTTCAGGAATTTATTATGGAAAGTTTGAATCTTAAAAGGGAAGATTTCTCAGATGTTTGCTCAGATACTATTAGACATAACTTTAAGGAAAAATAGGACTGATTCTAAAACTAGCACCAGATTAAAGAGTATCAAATATATAAGGGTAAATATAAATGTTCAGTTATGTGACACTCTACACAAAGATTATAGCAAATATATAAACCCTATATATATATATATATATATAGTAATAGTACAAGACATAGTATACAAACAAAAATAGAAAGAGATCACAATAAATAAATATGTATATAAAGAATATAAATATGTCTACAAGGGTGGGGGATTGGCATTGTGGTTAAGGTGTTCATCTTATAGGCACAAGGTACAGGATTTGATTCTCACATGGAGTAATTGGCTGGGCTTGGAATGGCCCACAAGTTAGTCTGGTACTTTCTTATGAACTTATGATCCTATGAACATATCCACGTAGTAAATAAAAATAGAAAAAAGACATGAAATCATCTGACCTATAAATTAATAAATATGAAAATAACAACTGACTTCCTCCCTATGGTAGACCAGGGAGACAATGTGAGGTACAGGGAAAGATGACTGTAGAGATATTCAGTTTGATCAACTTATAATAAAGATTCTGAACACCTGTTTAACTTTTCTTATTCATAATAACACACTGGCAGGCTTTTTTAAAATGATGCATGCTAAAAATATGAGACACACTAACATGAATCAGAAGTATGAGCTAAGCCTTTAGTCTAATGGAGAGTTTGTTCATCTTTTTCAACAAACTAGAAATATGTTATTACATGGTAAAATGTTTTAGGGTAATACTATTAGGTCATTTTTTTATTTATTTCAAATATATTTGGCCGTAGCTGAAGATTTCATATTGTTATATATAAATTGCATAATAAGTTCAGTCCATAAATGTGATTTCATTATACCTGTGTTATTTTTCTCTCTTATATCAATGTCTGATTTGAAATTCATATCTATTATTGTTATTGGATTGAATAATCTAATAAAGAGGTGTAAGTCTGTTCAAATACTTGCAATTACATAAACCTCAAATAGTATTTCTACAGGGAAAACATTTACTTAATAAAGATGTAAATAAACTTTTATTAAAGAATTATTTAGTTTTAGCATATCCTGGATTTTGAGCTAAAAGAAGAGGCACCCTCATTTTATGGAAGAACTCACTGGTAATTCCTAAAGTAAAAGATACCTATGCTGATAAAAATGGTATGTTAAGCATTGTTATAACTGAGCAGAACAGAAAACTGTATACGTGGGTGAATTCTTATTGTTTCCAGAGGCTGGAGCAAAAGATATAAAAATTCCTTAGACACTATAGCCTGTTACATGAAAGGTGAAGACATAATGGCTGGTGATTTTAATTGCATTTTAGCAGACAAAGATTCCATTGCAGATAGAAAGCTGAGAATCACATCTTTAGCCAAGCAATGAATTTTGAAAATCTAATAAATTTAAAAAGGATGCATGTGAGCTAAGGAAAACAAACTCACTTTAATTTACCCATTATTCATATAGATATGAAACATAAACAAATATTGATAACATTTTAGTCTCAAATAATCTGTTATCACATACCAGAGAAGTTTCAATAGTCTCATGTCCATTATTTGACATAATGCTATAATATTTAATATTATTTTAAAAAAGACAATTTAATACATCACAGGAGATTACCAGTGCACAATATTAAAATAAAAGGATTCAAGGAAATGGTATGTTAAAGAGAACAAAAACTTCCTAGAATTAAACATGAATGGTGAAGTATTTGATATTGTTCTATGGGATTCACTAAAGTCTTACTTAAATGGATGAGTTACAAGCTAGTATGTTAGTAAAAGAAAAGACTGGGACAAAGAAATGAATACGCTGCAGGCCGAAATAGACACACTAAAGTTAAATCTAAAGCCAAATGACATTATCAGTCAGTCTGAACTTGAAAACTTATAAACAAAATATGTTGAAATTATAAAGTTTCAATAAACCTGGAAAAACTTAAACTTCAGACATATTAAGTAAACCCGTTGCGGGTGTATAAACTTGCTTTTAGATCAAAGAAAATGAATAAACGAAATCATAGAGAAATCATAACACATATAAATAATAAAAAATATAGAAGCATACACATTAAAGGTATTCTTGAGGGCTTTAAAGTATTTTATTAAAATATAAAGAATTAATTTATTTATTTGACATTTGTTTACTGAGAAAGTTCAACTAAGCTAGAGCCCTTTTTCAGTGGAGGTCAGGGAAGAAAAGCTCTACAGAAGAACAAAACAATGTTACATACATAGCACGAATGAGAACAACACAGACTGAATATACTTTGGTATTCATGAAGATTATACAAGTGTATCAAACAGAAATAAATGCATATGATCAGAGATAATAAAATATATTATAATTAAATGCGCATAGTCTGAAAATTGTAAACATTTGAGTTCAGATGCAAAATAAGGTAAGTTAAACATGTAAAGATATACATTTATCAAAGGCAGGTTGGATAGAATTCAGCATTATACTGGTTAGTTGTACAGGTTAAATGAGTACTTGTAAACATAGTAGGTTTATGACTGGGAATGTGTAGGGAAGCTGTAGTACAGTGGTTGTGAGAAGTAGTATCAGAGGACAGTTAGGATAGGAGTGAGTGATGTTAATTAGGGAGGGTGGTTTAGACTTAGCTGTTTACAGTAACAGGTCCAGACATTGAGCAGATACTCTTTTAGAGCTTCTTTTAATCCATGTGCATGCGGGTAAGTTTCTGATGTGAAAGGGTAGTTTATTCCAGGCTAGGTCAGGAGTGTAGCTATAGAGAGTTTGGTCAATAGATTTTTTGGGCTTGTACATTTCCCAAAGTTGTTAGTCAGAGCATCTAAGTGTTCAGGAAGGAGTACAAAGTGAGATGAGTGAGGAGATAGAAGGACAGGCTGATGGCCTGTTGAGGATGGAATGAATGACAAAGAGTTGGGAAAGAAGAAGTTGATACAGGAATTCTAGTCAGTTTCAAAATTTGAGGGATTGGCAGTGATGTGTATTTGAGGTGCAGTTAGCAGCACATTTGCTACTTTGTTATAGGTAGATTCAAGTTTGTTAGAAGAGAGGCTTGTAGATTAGTTAATATTTGTGAACGGGTCTATATTATAATACCAAAAATCCTTTTAAGCGAATGCAAAAACATGTATTGCGCGAAATGTGATTATGTCGAACATACTAAACCGCGAAAACCAAAAAAGTCGAAGTGTCATGGTTGGCCCGTCTACGGTACAGCTCCGTAAAGTAAGTGTGCGATAGTTACGGACCTTAGGGTTAGAGTGCGGGTTAAGGTAAGTGCATAGATAGTAATGTATGTAAGGTTTAGTGTAGGGTTAGATGTAGGGTTTTGGTGCTTTACTTTAGGGTTAGAAGTAGGGTTTTGGTTAGTTTATGTATGTGGTTTATTTATTTTGTTTGGGTAGTCAGTATGTAGTGGGAGGTGGAGTTGGCCGACTATGGAGATTTGACTTTTTGTATTTCGCAGTTTAGTACGTTCGGCATATTCGCATTTCGCGCAATACGTGTCAGTGTTTTCGTGTTCGCTTAAAGGGAGTTTCGCTATTATAATATAGACCCTTCATGAACTGTAGAGAAAACAGGGCAAGAGAGAGTCTAGAGTCTTTTGTGAGAAATTTATTATTTCTGTAAAGTTAGCCAAGTTTTTGATGTGTTTTCTTTATGCAATGGTGGACATGAAAGTTGAATATGAGTTGATCAACTATGGTGACTCCAAGCAGGTTGGTGTGAGTTACTGCATTTATGACAGTGTTGTTAAGAGAAGTAATACAGAAAGTAGGCTTAAGATCTGTGAGAGATTTTGGTAGTAATAAAATAAGCTTGGTCATCACCTTAGGGTTTAGGGTGAGTTGGTTATGAGAGAACCAGTTTTCAATAGAGGTAAAGGAGTTTTGGGTAAGAGCATGTAAGTCTGAGAGGGTGTTAGAGGTAGAGATGACTGTGGAGTCATCAGCATATTATATAAGAGGGAGTAGGGACAGGAAGTATGTAAGTAATTGTGAAGATTGGGGAAAGGCTGCCAGCCTAGTCAAATAGAATTTGATGCATCATTTTATCAATTGTATAAATAAATGTAAAATACAGGCTTGTGTTTTTAAATGAAAGAAAACACTGTAAAATGTGAACTTCAAGATTGTTGCAACATTGCCATCTGCTGTAAGGGAAATCAAGCCAAGCATTTCAAATGTTCTTTGAAGTTACAATTGTCTAAAAAATGGTGCCGAAGCATCTGGCTGTACACATTATCTCTATTGTCTTAATTTAAGGAATAATTGCTAGAATATACATGTGAAATGTCTTTTATTGTTGTAGTTTCCTAAGCAGGTGCTAGCTTGCTAAATAATGCAGTTTGTTTGCCTGGGAACTCCAGACTAAGTGTCAAGATGATGTAATTTGGGAGGGCCTTAGCAGAGCTGTTTGTTAGTGTTTTAAAATCTATTGTTCAGTGAGAGACTAAAAGCATTTGTCTTGGACCATCAACCCAGCACTGCTTATTATGCTCTTTATATCTGTAAGTAGGATTATAGCACTGTGTTTTCTCTTAAGAATAGCTAAAGATTAGAAAGTTAGATTGTGTTTTTCTTTGACATCAGACCTGTCCTACTGTATTATTTTAATATTCTGTGTGATCTCTGAACTCTTAGATATCTCTGCGGTGTAGTAGTATTGTCTTGTGTTTTAATTATTTATTATTAAATATTTTAAAAAAACTTTACCTGTGGCTAGTTTGTGTAGAGAAGTAGGTTCTAGAGTTGTTGTTGTTGTGTCTTTCGGCTTTTCCCAGTTAGGGGTCGCCACAGTGGAACTCCGGTCCACTAATGATTGGTAGTGGATTTTTATGTGCCGAGTTACCAGCCCTGATGCACAACCTTCAACGAAGGTACGCCCATTCACGCATGTCTCCACGTGGAAGATGCTCTAGCTGAGAATCAAACCAGATAGCGTCTTACTGTGAGGTGACAATGCTACCACAGCACCACCACCGTGGGTATAGAAGTAGGTTCTAGAGTAAATTGCATAATTATAGAGGTTACTGTAATAGGCCACTCTAATAAGCCTTAGACTGTATAGTCACATTACCAATTGCATAATAATATTGCACAGTAATAATTAGACACCCTTTTGAGGGCCTTTGGTTAGTGGATACATTATTAAGCTGGTGGTGGCAGTAATTACTACCATATATTCTGGGTAAAGGGGCACAGCAGGAAAATCTGTGTCAGCCTTTTCTAAGAGTGTCTGTGAAGTTGCATAAATACTTATCTCAAAGTGTGTGTGGTGTGTCAGCTTCCTGGGCAGGAACACAAAGCACTGGTTGGACAGAGAGGGTACTGGAAGTTAGCTTGCCAGCTAGGCTGAGATCTGGACCCTATAGCTGTGCCAGTGGGGAGTCTTATTGGGGACCTGGAGAGCAAGGGAGCAACCAGCTCCAGACTGACTGTGATCTCTGTGTGCACTTAAGGGAAATTGTACTTTACTGTGTGTTTTAGTTGTCCTTTCCTCTTCTAGGAGACAACCTCCCTGGTGTTAGTGGTGAGGACTGAGGCTCCTTGATTGCTGGGCCAGGGCATGGTCATCACAGTAATTATTAAAGATATTAAATAGTAAGGGACCAAGGATTGACTCTTGAGGAACCCCATTTTGATAGTGAGAAAGGGAAACATTGCAGAGAGCCATTTAACCAATTTCTGTCAGTTAGGGAGATAGCTAGAGAACCAGGAAATGATAGAGATAGCACTGAATGCTTTTTAGAGGTCTATAAAGAGACAAGAAGTAAGTTTGTTGTTGTCTCTAGTTAGGGATAATGAGTTAGTGAAGGTGATGAGGGCAATAGTAATGCTGTGGTTGGGGTGAAATCTGTGCTGTGTGGTAAAGAGTAGGCTTTCTTGCAGTAAATAGTCCATGAGTTTCTTGTGTACACATTTTCTGAGTGTTTTGGAAAGGAGGGATAGTATTGCTTTGGACCACTAGTTAGAGAGTTCTGTGGAGTTGCAGCCTTTATGGATAGGTATGGTATAAAATTGTTTCCAGAGTGAGGGTACAGTGGATTTACATATAGATCAGTTTATAAGAATGGAGCTTGGGTAGGCTATGGAGTTAGCAGCTAATTTAAGGAGGGATGGAGGTTGGTTATCCACAGATCGAAAGCATGGTTTGAGCTTAAGTAGGAGATTTTTATGTAGCCGGTGGGAACAGGTTGCAGACAGAAGGAGTTGTTGTTTGAGGCAGTGGAGGGATCTGCATGGTTGGGGGAGTTAGGGGTCTGAATTACTTTTCAGATAGTTTCAATTATGTAGTAGTTGAATATTGTGGCAGCTTCAAGGGGGTACTATTTGGACAAGGGTTATATGCTGTGGGGTTACAAGGATGCAGTATTTTGTTGATAGAGTTCCCAAATGGTTTGGAGTGATTATGTTGGGTTATTTAGAGTTTATGGTAAAAGTTTTTCTTATCATAATTGACTTGTTTTTTGGAAAGGGTGTGGAGTTCTTTGCAGGTTTGTAGGTGGATAGGTGATTTAGTCTTATTCAGGAGATTCCAGGCATTGTCTCTTTTCTGCATAAGAGAACAAGTGGATTGGCATAACCAGGGTGAATGCAAAGATTTAACTCTTACTTTCTAGAGAGGAGCAAGATAGTTTGGTATGCTTAAGACAATGTTGAATTTTAGTACTGCATTGTCAAGTGGTAAGTATGATAGGAAGGACCAGTTTATAGAGGAGAGTTAGCTATTTAGTATGTCAGGATGGAAGTCTGAGAGGCTATGAAAGTATTTGAATTTGTGAGACCTGAGATGGTATGGAGTGAATATTTGGATGCAGATAGGAGAGTGGTCACTAATGGAATCCAGTAGAGACTTAGGATGGTGGTATGAGATTGAATTTGATACCAGAATCCAGTCTATGATGCGGCATGTGTCGGTTCATTTGTTAAAGTGAGTAGGAGCGGTTATGATTTGTAAAAAGCCATGAAGGTTGATTCTAGAGATAGGGGAGTTGGAGGTAAGGGATAACCAATTGATGTTGACGTCCTCTAGGAGGGTAGTTTCCTTTGGTCTATATTATATTTTCGAAAGTTTCAAACATCGAACACCATATGAGCGATATTTGAAATTTTGAAAATATAATAAAATAAAATTAAAAAAAAATACTTACCTAAATGCTGTAGGCAGGGGGCAAGCCCCCTGCACCACACCCCCACTACTTAAATATTCCTACTCCGAGATCACACTGCATTGAAGTAAAGGGAAAATATTCCCTACAGTGATTTCCATGTTACATATGTGATGTTTCGACATTTCGACCAATCGGGTTTGCTCAATATGCATTCACCATTTACAATTTTTGATCACGCGATAGGAACCCATTTCATTGTGTATATTATGTGTAAACCAGGATAGAATGTGTTCTAATACTGGGATATTGTCACCAGGAGGAATATATATTGCAGCTAGGGCTACTTTTGTAATCATTTAGTTTGCAGTTCACAGTTAAGAATTCGGCACGGAGAAACTGAGGGAGTGTATTAGCTGTATGATACAGGTTGAGGTATTGGGAGTATATTAAGGCAATATCCCACCTTTATTTTTAGGTCTGTCAAGTTGAAAGATGTTGTAGCCAGAGGGAAGGAATTTGTTGTCTACGATGTGAAGTTTGAACCAAGTTTCTGTGAGAGATATTATATCAGAAGAATATCTGTCCATCACTGCATGGAATTCATTGATTTTGTTTAGAATGCTGCAAATATTAAGAGAGAGGAATGTTAGATGCTTAAATGAGGAGTTAGGCAGGAGGGAAGTAGGTTGAGTAGGTTGGTAAGTGGACGTGTTGTTCCAGAGGGGGCCTGGGTTGGGGTTGATTTCTCCTAAAAGGAGTGTGAATTTGTAGGGGTGGAGTATGGAATAAGAGATTAAGCTCTTAACTTTTAGCCACATAAAAAACTTTTTAGGTGGTTTGGGGGGTGGGGGAAGTTTTGATTTCAGGAAGTGGTGGGTTGAAGGTAAGAAATATTGTTGGAGATATGGCAACATTGTACTGGGTTTGCAAGTTTAGATTGTAGTGAATGGAGGTAGGTGAAGACTAGAAAGGATTAATTGGGATATGAAAATAGGAGAGGTAGGATAGGAGTAGTAAAAGAAGAGGTATAGAGAAGCAGGTGAGGAACATGATGGGGGTGAGAAGAGTTTAGTGAGGTGGAGGTTTGTGTGAGAGGGAAGTAGGATGAGTGTGAGTTGAGGTGTGGAGGTGGTAAGAGTTCAGGTAAAGAGGTGTATTGAGAATTTTAGGTGACATGTGGAGGAAGGTGACTTGGGTGGGTGGAAAAGGGAGAAGGGGATTAGTGCTAGAGAGTTTGAATGTAAGTAGAAAGACAGTGAGTTAGTTCAGAATGGAAGTTAAGAAGATGAAAGATGGTGGTTAAAGGGGGAAGTAGTGGATAATTAGAATTTGAGAGTGGAGGGTAGTTAAGGTGAAGAATGAACTAAGAAAATACAGGATTAAGAATAGGAAAGACATTGGAAGAGGATTGTAGGAAGAGAGCAGTTGAAAGGTTAATTTGATAGGGGAGTGGTTAATAAAAAAATTAAAGTAAGGAGGGAAGAGGAGATAGAGTAGCTGGGGAGGAAAGAAGAGGATGTGCTTGGGCTGGGGAAGAGCTTAGATAACATTAAATGTAATGCATTCAGGGATGGGTGGGAATAGGGGTAGGGAAGAGTAGCAGAGTAACCCAAGCATAGCGAAGGTGAATGGAGCAGGTTGGAACAAAATACTGGAAACCCTCTATAGTGTAGTAGAGAAGAAAGTGTGAAATAAGGCAATCAGTTAAAGCAGCTATGATATGGAGAAATGCAGGTAAAACAATACAGTAACTGTTGGATAACTGGGAATGAGAAGATACATGAGAGAACCTAAGGGAGGAGGAGAGCTGAGTGGATACAGGGAGGGACTATATTGTTGTTACCGTGGCCGGTAGGAATAATATGGAACAAATAAAGAAGATATAAAGAGTTAAAGAGAGGAGAGGGCAAGTAAGAAAGGTAGGGTTGATCCAGTGATGTGTGTTTTCTGCGATTTAATAAAGGCAAAGTTGGTGTACAAGTTAACCAAGGTTACATACATCCACAAGGTGGCCAGTTAGTATAGTAAATATAGATATCAGTCTGACTTGAGTAGGTAGACTATCTTTGTAGTCAGGGGGGTTGCACCATTGGTTTAGTTTTCTTGCCTACAAAATGAAAAGACAAAGGAAGCTAGTGAAGAGAGCTCTTCATTGCTGTGAGCTAGAAGGGTGGAATAGGGTAGGTAGAGAAGGTGGAGGTTAGGGAGGAAGAGCTTTAGGTGTGGAGAAGACAGCTGAGAGGGAAGGAAAGGCAATAGGTTAAAAAGAGAAGACAGTAGAGAAAGAAGGATAGACAAAGGAAAGACAGCTGGAGGAAAAGAAAAGTTAGATTCAAGCTAGGTTATACAATGATGCACAATTCCACAAATTCCATTACTCTTGGATACAGAGAAAAGGTATGAATGGCAGTTGTAGAATAATAAATGCAACAAGGTTGGAACTGAAATTCAAATACAAAACCTGCAGGCTGCATTCACATGCACAACTAGTTTCTCCTATGAAATACTATATAAAAAGCTGTATTTTGTATGCTCCAAAGTTTAAATTGTAGGCAGATAACAAAGCATACAAACCACTTTCACAATTACATATAGTTTTCACCTATACAATATATCAAAGTTATATTTGTAAACAGATGACAAAGCCTGCAAACAGCTTTCTCAGATGCATATATCTTTCACCTAGATAATACAATATCCAAAGTTAGAGAGACTGAGGAGCTGAGGTTGCAAGTGCAACTAACAGCAGCGATTTGAAAAGAATTGAAAAGAAACCCACCTGTAATTAACTACTAAAAGAAGTTAGATGTTTAAATGAGAGTATTAAGCAACACAAGTATAGCAACCACTTAAATGCATGACATTTTGGTTTACATGAGACTATCAAGCAATACAAGTATAGTGGCAACTTAAATGCATGAATTTGCTATTTACATGAGACTACCAAACAATAGAAGTATAGCAACCATGTAGATGCATTATTTAAGCTGACTAGGAAAGCAGAGCCATCCTATTTAGGATTAACATTAATTTGGTGTTGAAACAGCAGAGATGCTTCAATATAAGCTTTCTGCATGTGCAAGAAGCAGAATAGAATAAACTTCCTCCTAGGCTAGTATCAATCTCTCAACCATCACATGCATCAAATGAATTATAGCAGCAAATGGCAGCACCAAATAATAGTAAAGCTTGGAGTTATAAAAAATCAGTTTTCATTTCAGTAGAAGCCCAGCGAGTCATACAGGAAACAACTATTACCTGTAGCATCAAAGGTATCCACTTAAGTCCAGTATTTACAGTAGAAAGTGCAAGCTAGAGCTATGTTACACCACCAGAGCTGACCAGCTAGAAGGAGAAATAATAAGACAAATAACCTAGATAATGATGATATAGTTGAAATTTTCTAATGGAAAATCTAAATTATAAAATTAACAGGTGAAAAAATAAAACAACTGATAGACCATTGACTTTAACAGAAATAAAAGGCCAAATAAAAAAGTTAAAAATAATAAGGCCCTGGGCTTAGATGGTCTTATACCAGAACTATATAAAATACTACCAGATGGTACAGTTAAATATTAAATAAGGTCTATAGAGAAATAAAAACAACTGCTGAAGTCCCCCCACCATGGAATATTCCCTTATATCACCTACTTTAAAACAAGATAAGGATCCTACAAAATGTTCATCATACAGACCCATTTCACTTTTAAATGGGGATTATAAGGTGATCCTGTCTATGTAGCTATCAGAATTAATCTACTTATACCTAAACTAATTAACAATGATCAGACTGGGTTTATTTTAAATACACAAGTACAGTATAATGTAATAAGAATGCATACATTAATAGACTATGCAAATAAAAATAAAAAAGAACTTTCCATCATTATTCATGATTTAGATAAGACTTTTGACTCAATTAATTGTTTGTACCTGTTTAAAACACTTGAAGTATATAATTTCTCACCTGAGCTAGGTGCATTAATTTTTAAATTATACTGTAACCCTTGTGCTTATGTTAAAATATGTTTTTATTATTTCTAATTCTTTTAAATTATAAAAAGGCACAAAACAAGAATGTCCATTATTCACCTTTACTTTTTGCAATAGCTACAGAACCCTTTGCTAATAGTATTAGATCAAATAAGAACATTAATGGTATCAACATAAAAGAAGATTACGAAACAAAGATTCAGCTCATTGTTGATATTTTACTAACAAAAGGAAATATAGACGATTCATTAGAACATATAATTAGTTCTATGAGTCAGTATGAAGAAATCTCAACTTAAGATTTAATCATAATAAAACAAGTATGTTGTTAATTAATAAACATTTTAAAAAAGCATGCAAAAATATTCTAACTTCAATTGGGATAACAATCAAATGAAATACCTTGGTATAACCATTATGTCTAATAGTAAAGATGTGTACAAACAAACTTTCATCAGGTTGTTGATAAAATTTTAAGTTTAATCACAAATTATTCTTTACCATGGAAGAATGATTAATGCTTATTAAAATGGTAATTCTCCCTAAAATATTATTTGTCTTACGATCTTTAGTACTATCTCCACCAAAACCATTGATGAAGAAGATAAATAATATTCTACTTACATTTTTGGCATCCTAATAAACCAAGAGTTTCATTTGATTGACACAGAAAAGGTTGGGATAATTGTGGAATAGGATTCCCTAATATTTAATTGTATGCTATTTAACTATTGTAAAAGTTATAGCATTGTGAGTAAATTCATCTTATAATTCAAGATGGAAACAAATACATCAATATATATTATTAGTAAATAAATATATCACAACCAGTCATAAACAAATAGTCTCTAATATAGTTATCTAGTTAGTAAAATATTTTTGCATACATAGAATTACAACCTCTTCTCAAACTTGCTATTTAAATAACATAATTTCCTCTTTCCAAAAGTTCACATAGTCTAACCATTTTATTAAAGACTTAATATTTTCTATGTTTCCAATTGCATATGCACATGACTGCTTAGAATCTTATGACTTCAACAAAATGTTTGCACTGAAACAAAAAAGTAACTTAATTTATTGGCATCAATTCTTAAATTGGACTGATATATATATATATATATATATATATATATATATATAGAGAGAGAGAGAGAGAGAGAGAGCTGAAAATGTAAGGTTCAAATACAATCACGATTCTGAGAATTTATTTTACAAATATTTATAGAGACTTTGTGAACACAGAGATAACTAAGGTATTTAACCTAAATAAGATATTGATCCCCAAATTATTGGAATTCATAATAAATATCAATAATAATACAATGAAAAAATCATATTTGTCACAAATTTACAAAATTCTTAAGTTAGACTTCACATATTTAGATAATTCCTTTTAGAACTATTCCTCAAAAATTAATAATAAAGACTTTTCTTAAGAATACAAGAAAATAATTTTAAAATCTACAGAAAAAACGTCATCTTCATTAAATTAGAAAATTTTCACTTGTAAATTCTTACACAGAGCTTTTGTCACTCCTAACAAAATTACAATAATGTATAAATTCAATAGAATCAAATTCTGGAGATGTGATTCTGAAATAATACCTGATTAGGCACATATGATATATTAATATGAAGTCATCTCCCCTTTTTTGAAAGAAATTAATAATTTAATTCAAGCTCTATGGTCAAATAGATATAATATTTCTAAATATTTAGTTTTATTTAATGCTCCAGTTCCTGAAATAATTCCAAACATCCAAGTGTTTCTTCTTTGGCCTCTTCTTGCTATAGCAAGAAAAGTAATTACTAAAAATTGGAAAAGTAAAGTTACCCCCTCTAGATTTGAATTTATTAGTATGGCAAAATGTGTTTGCAGTATTGAATTGCATACTATAAACATAAGAATTTCTAATATTATGCATTCATATAAATCTTGGCTTTAACTTAAAGGCTTGCTTGAAAAATATTAATTGTTTTTGATATGTATAGCATTGATGTATTGCTCAGCTGTGGACCTATGTAAACAGTTATTTGCTTGTTTTATAATTGATTTGTTTATCTCTTGTTATAAAACCAAATAAAAAATAAAAAAGGAATGTCTGGGGAGTATAAATTTAGACATGCATGGATAGCATGAATTTTGTTGCAGATGCTTCCGAGATGAATGCAAAAAAGAATGAGTTTAGTTTCATTACCTGATGGGAAAATTGTATGAGGACCATTGGAAAGTAATGGGTTGACCATGGTGAGAAGTTGATGTGTAGGTCCATGGTTAGGATGAATATCTCCAATAAGTTTCAGGATGGGGATGGGGTGAGTAGAAGTATGAAGACATTTATATTTGTATCTGACTTTCAGTACTGCTGATAAAGTGCTACTCTTAACTTTAATATATCTATAAGAGAACATATCTGAGCATGAATATTGGTATAGAGAAAGAGAGACAGACATGAAGAGATGAAGGGTTTTGTGATCCAATGTATATGTGTTTGTGATGGCACTGGAATATGGTCTGGGAATATTATGGTAGCTAGTAAAATGAGCTAGTGTTGTAAGTGTAGAAAGTGATGGCAATTGACTTACTGTCATTGTGAGTTGAGATAGTGAGAGTTTAGATGGTGGGTAGAAGAGGGTGGAGGTATGGTAAGATGTTGGCTGTGTGGCATGTTATATGAAAGAAATGTTAAACAGAAATAGTTTGAAAGTTATTGTAAAGGGTGGGGAGATGTTTTCAGAGCAGTATATAGATGGTTGAGGTAGTGAAGACAGGATAGATTGTGTACAGAAGGCTGTATGGTATGTGTTTGTAGACAGGGGAAGGAGAAGAGGTGAGTAGTGTATAGATGAGGGAAGAGAATAAAAATGTGTATTGATAAAGATAGTAGAACAGAGTCCCTACCATGACTCTGCTCAACAGGGGCACAGGAAAATAATTTTCTTAGGTGGCGAAAGCCAGGGTACCTTTTTGGCTAGGCTAGTATAGGCCCAAGGGCCAATAGCCTAGTATCTACCTATGAACCTATGAACCTAAAGCAATAGCTATTGTAATATGAGTATCTAATAAGTGCTTTTGTGGTATTGGTGTATGTGTGTCTGTGGAATTGGCTGCAGCAGGAATTGGCAGAGGATAGAAATTGGAAGAGGTTCTTTTATGTATATGTCTTTAAGGGGTGGGTAATATTACTAAATTGCAGGAAGAGGTTAAAAAAGAATAAATAAGGCAGAGATAAATAATCACAGTAGCAAGAGGCAATCAATCTATACAGGTAATTTTAGCATAAGTAATGGTAAAGAGACCCGTTTAAAATCATGCACATTGCTAGTTATGGAGTAAAAAATACTTAGTTATTAGTTGGGGATGTGCAAACTCATTCCTAGCCATAGATAAACTATTAAAGTTGGATGGAGAGGCAGTCATGGACATTTCCTTAGGCTGAACTGATGCAGTTGCTTTTACAAACAACTAAGAAGAAGATGCAAGCCTTGGTAACAGGTAATTTAACAGGGACTGCTAGATGAGTCACAAATAACAATAAAGACATATAGTAGATTTAACTTGTATTTGCTACTTTACATGCCTTTTGCAAGTTGAAAAAGGAAAGTAGAATGTTGTACTTGGGGGTGGGGGGGTTCAATGCTAAATGTGGAAAGCCTTGTTATTTAATTCTCATTTCAAATTTGTGACTTTCTGTACTGATGAAGGGTTATTCCTGAATGTTTTGCTGTGTTCTTTTTGTTTGATAAAAAGTTGAGACATAATTTTGTCATTGAGATCCATTTCTTTTGTTTTTGGACTTTGAGTTTTCCAATTCGTTGATCTCATTGACTTGGTCCTTACCTTTGTGTTTTGCTTCTTTACATTATTTGCCAGGGTTATTTCATGGTTTGGAAATCCCCCCTCCCCCTTTGGTCATTTTTCAGCCTCATCTGGAACAACTGCCCTTTTTTCCAGAGGTGCTTCAGGGCCTGTTGACTCAAGTTCCAACTCCTCAGAGAAGGAAGAGGTTTTATTCCAGACTGGTTTTGGTACCCTGGAAAGAAGGCACATGGAGCCCCATTCTGGATCATTATCAGCTAAACACTTTTTTGAAGGTCTCTTCCTTTCAGATGCTATCACTTCTAAGTTTGTTTCCTCAGCTATTTCCTCAGGTTCAGATTTTTTTGGTTTCACTGGATTTCAATGATGCTTATCTACATATTCCTATTCACCCCTTTTTCAGGAAGTTTTTATATTTCTCTGTTGCTTCTTGACATTTTCAGTTCTCTGCTTTGCCCTTTGGCCTATCTACTGCCCTGAGAGTCTTCACCGAATGCCTCCCTCCTGTGATTGCTTTCTGCAGGCAAAGGGGGTACAGGTCTTTTCTACCTAGATGACATGCTTATTCAGGCCTCCTCTCAAAAGATCTTACTTTAGCGTCTACACTTTACCATTTCTCTCATGCAAAGCCTGATATTTACTGCAAATTTCCAGAAGTCATTTCTGACTCCTTCTCAGAATCATGTTTTTTCTGGGTTGCAGGATCCAGACTTTTCCAATGCTGGGATCCCTGCCTCCTCCCAAGGCCTTAGCACTGATTGCTTTCTTTCAATCCCTTCTTCCTCTATCTTCCCTGACAGCCAGAGACTTTCTGAGGGCTCTGGATTACATGGCTTCCACCATTCATATGCTCCTTTTAGCCAAGCTCCACATGAGAAAGCTTCAGTGGTTTCTAAAGCCAGTTTGGCTTCAATATTCTCATCCTTTAGAATTTCTAATGCCCCTACTTCCATGCCTCAGGCTGAAACTTCAGAGGTGGATTCATCAACTGTCCCTTAACCCAGGGCTTCCTTTTTAACCTCCAATCCCCTCTCTGGAACTTTATACAGATGGCTCGGACATGGGATGGGGGGCCTCCTTCGACCTTCTGAAAGTTCAGGGCTTTTGGTCACTTCATTAAAGGAAAGATCACATCAATGTCAAAGAGATGATAGCTCTTCTGCTGGCTTTTCATTCCCTTTTTCTTCCAGGGTCCCTCACGATTCTCACAGACAATGCCACAGTGATGTAGTATGTCAAGAAGCACAGTCTTATCTCCTATAAAAGTCAGCCCTTCAGATTTGGGAGATGACTATCCAGTATCAGGTAATCCTTCAGGCAGTTTATATTCCCTCAGATCAGAACACTGTGGCAGATTCTCTGAGCAGGTCCATAACACTCTCCCATGAGTGGATGTTTCACATGGATGTGTTTCTGGACATTGTCCACCAGTGGGGTACTCCTCAAGTAGATCCTTTTGCCTCTGCTCTGAACAGGCAACTTCCTCTGTTTTGTGCCAGAGTCCCATACCCCCTAGCCTGGAGGGTGGGCACCCTCTCTTTTTCTTGGAAGGGGATGTTTCTTTATGCCTTCCCTTCCCTTCTTCTCATTCCAAATGTCCTGTTCATGATAAAAGAGGATGCTCCCAAAATCCTGTTGGTGACTCCCTTTTGGCCCAGACAGCATTGGTTCCTTCTTCTTCTGCATCTTGCCAAACACAATCATCACAAGTTACCTCACAGGATGGACCTACTCACACATGACAAGGGATCTCTCATCTATCCCCACCTATCCACTCTTCAACTGACAGTGTGGGTGATAGGATTTTGATTCCCTACAAACACTTTCTTTTCTGAGGATGTGCTTTGAGTCCTGCAGGTGGCCAAGAAACCCATTAGTAGAAAATCTTGCTTATCCAAATAGAAGAGGGTTCCTGTTTGCTGTCTTTCTCATAACCTGGATCCAATTACTGTGGGTGTTCCTTTGGTTCTCTTTTATTTGTGTGAATTGCTCAATGCCAGGTTGGCATAGTCTTCTGTTAAGGCCTGCCTGTCAGTTATCTCTGCTTGTCTGCTTTTGACTCCCCCTTTAGCCTCTAGACTTGAGATCAAACAGTTTCTTAAAGGTGTCCTTCACATTAGCCCTCCCAGGAAGCCTGTCCCTCCTTCCTGGGACCATAATTTCATATCAGAAAAAATGACTCAGGTTCCTTTTGAGCCTGCTGCTTCAGCTTCCTTACAGCATTATTCTTGGAAGACTGTTCTTTTGGCCTTACTTCTGTAAAATGGGTGTCTGAGCTGCAAGCCCTTATGGCTATTTTTCCTTTTTTACTTTTCCATAAGGACAGGGTGTCCCTTCTTATTAATCCTTCTTTTATGCCCAAGGTGATTAATGAGTTGTCTCCTAATCAGTCTGTTCATTTTCCCATACTTTTTCCTCTACAGTCTGCTAGTGAGAAGGTTTTGCTCACCTTTGATTTACTTGGACATTTCAGGTATTGTATTATTTGGATAAAACTAAAACATTTTGTAAATCTGAATAGCTTTTTTTTTCTTTCCATCCTATTTCTTTAGGTTTGGCTGTTTCCAAGCAAACTATTTCTTCTTGGATATCTAAAGCCATTTCTGTTTGTTATTCTTTTCATGGGGAGAGCCTTCCTTCCTCAATTAAGACTCATTCTACTAGGGCTGTGTCTTTTTCTGGTGCTTTTTGCAAGGGCTTGGATACTAATTCTATTCTTGAGGCAGCTACCTGGACTTCTGTGCATGCCTTTACCAAGTGCTATATGTTGGATGCAATTTCTAAGGCCAGAGCTGGCTTTGCAAGGGACATTCTCTGTGGCTTCCTAGAGGGACCTCCTGGCCTCTCCTTCTCCCAGTCTTTTCCCTGAGCTATTGCACTCTCCCTATTGTAAAGAGTACTGTAACAGTGATATGGGAGGACAGTACAGTTATGTAAAATCGTACCATAACAGTAGAAGTCCATACTTTCACTGTTGCAGTATTCACTCCCTCCCTCCTCCCCCTGGCCCTTTTTTCTTCTAGATGTGCTTGTTACCTACCTTTATCCTTAGAGTATTGTTCCAACTGGGGCTTTTCATTTCTGAGTATGGTACATCCAGACATCACCTTTATGGCCTTTGCCATGCATGGGGAGCAAATGTATGAAGTACGGTATACCCTTTATAACCAAAAGACTTTGGTATACTGGCCAGACATCAGGCTGCCCTTGGCAGGGGATCCCTAACGTAAGGAATACTGTAACAGCGAAGAGAATTATATCTACCGTTATGGCAAGATTTTACACAATGTACTCTCTTTAGGCATTTCTTTAGGTTTCAGTTTACAGGCCTCAAGCCTCCCTAGTGTATCAAACACTGAAGTAACTATTAATAGGACAAATTTAAAAAAATTACACCGACTCTAAAATACTATACAAGTGACCAGCGGAAGCCTTCAGGGTAAAAGGTCTGAGATAGGGAGCATTGCAGTTTTCATAGTCATTACCACTAGTAGTGCAATCAGTCAAAATAATTAATCAGTTTGAAACAGTTCCAGTCAGGAAAATAAAGTTTAAATGAAATTAACTTTCAAGCTGCAAAATGCCAACAGCTTAGCAATAGTAACCTCTGTCACATCAGAGCTGCCATAGAATAGTATATCCAGATTAATGCTATAATGGTAATCACTATAATAGAGGATGAAACAGCAATCTTTACTTGACACTCAATGCAAATAATTTAGCATCACCAAAATAATGGTGTAACAGATCAACTGGTAAAAATGGGAAAACCACAAATGAGGGATTAAGCAGAAGACACCCAAATGTAAAATGATAAGACTTGCAAGAAAAACAACTGATAAAATGAATGTGCAGTAAGCTAACATGCTACTGACCAATATATCTTGTGAGGGTGGCCTTTCAATAAATGCCAGGGGGATGATCATTGAAAAGCTGTTTTTGCAGGGTGAACACATGCTGATTCTTTAAAAGAGCAATAAACAGATTGGGAATCTGAGATGATTTGGTCATTGTCCTCAGAGTTGCCATATTCATTAGACAAATGGCTGTTGTGTAAAATGACTGCATTGCATCATGTTGTTGACCTCATTCTAGATACCCAATAAATTGTCAAGGAGCCTTAATTGTCTATCTTCCTGATAAGAAGCTTTGAACTTTCGGATCTTATTTATTTGTTATCTATTTCTGGCAGTGCAGAAGCTGAGCTAACTCATTAGAAACTGTTTGGTCTGGAATGTCACACTTCTCGCATCCTATAGACAGCCATGCATTCCAGAGCACTTTCTGGGAAAATAAAGCATAGTGTAAACAAAAGTAAATATTGTGTGAACAATAAAAGCTATCAAAACTGTGCAAGTAACAATATTGTCAGCAATAGTGCATGCTTGTCTTTCCATAAATGCTATAATATATTATACTGCACACAAACGCAGAATTATATTTTTGCTAATCTTTCACAAATTGCCATATATTGAAAATTGTACATCCTGAACATATATTGTTAGAACAGTTATGTGAAACAGACAGAAGCTTTCAAATGACAGCAATAAATTACTCTCTGAGTGCATGTTTTTGAGATATTTACAGAAATTTTAAAACATATGCTTAATTGTATAATTAATTATATAAATAATCCTATTTGGGGAGAGTTGGCATAGTGGCTAAGGTCTTAACCTCACAAGTACAAGGTACAGGATTTGATTCTGACCACTTGTTATTGGGTAGACTAGTAATAGCCTTTTTTTTTCAATATCTAAGGTTTTTACCCAAAGCCATGCAATAGTTTGTAGGTTGCGTGTTTTTTCAAGTTTACATATGGAAATGTTGCCTGTTCCATAACTACTAATGAACAAGTATCATTGTCTCCAGTATAGTGTGATGTAATAGACACTGACAATGAATTTTCTCATCTCCCACCATGGTGTTTAACACCATGCCACTCAATAATATGTAGGCCTCTCATTTATGGACATATGAACATAAATGTGAAAATGCATGACATGGCAGATTAACAGTCTTAGTGTCATTTTGTTAATTACTCCTTATCCTTTCAAAATTTGCCTATTATTATCTGGTAAGTTGCTTAGTTAAAGGAGCTATACCCAGAAAACATCTGGACTCCATAAGGCTCTATGGATGTTAACTAGAGGTATACAAAAAGGAGATGTAGGCTTGAATGAATTAAGACATGGAAGGTGTGACAAGCTGACATTTTGGCTCTTAATCTCTTATCTAACATTTGAATGTTACCACGGTGCTGACTATGAGCGGTGCTACTACACTCTGAATTAATATAATGCATTCTCACACTCTGCTTGACTTTTTATTACTACATGTTGCCAACATTGACTACATTTCCTGCTATTTGCTTTATTTTTAGAAATGTATCCCTGATATATTCCTTAAAGTAGTAGTTATTAGACTTGGACATATCTTTGCAGTGATTCGTCAAAAGTATAAATGTTCAGTGTTGCTACCCATTCTGATTAATTTAGGAATGCCAGGGATTATTGTTATGCATTCAGGTAAATAGTTATTGCACTTACAGTACTGATACAATAACAGACACTGAAAAAAAATGCTTACATGTTGAAAGGAATACACATATAAATGTACACCTACATATGTGGTTTTAAAGTTTCTTTAAATATTACTGGTGAGTTGTAGTTTATTGTCTTGAAATATTACTGGTGAGTTGTAGTTTATTGTCTTTAAATATTACTGGTCAGTTGTAGTTTATTGCTGTCATGTTATTAGTTATGCTTTATGAAATCATTAAGTTCATGACTTTTTTAACTGACTGCATCTTACAATGTACAGTATACAATGTGGCAAACTGACATTTGCTCCCCTCTGCTTTGCGGCAGTGGCACAGACCATCTGCTTAGCAGACATGTACATTTATAAAGGGTGCATTATTCTTTAATTCCTAGTTTTATCTACTGTGGCAGCATAGAGACCATATTCATCTGTGTAAAATTATAAAGCATGAAAGAAACTGCAAACATGACCATCATTCATATGTTGGTTCATATTTTAACAAGACATTAAAAAAAAGGACATCTTTCATTTATTGCATCTTCGTAGCCAGTTTAATCATGATCTGTCATCAGCTTTCCCCTGCTAGATTCATCCTTTTCCTGGGGAAAAATACAAATCATTTCTGTCCGCAAGTGACATCATCTTGTGTATTTTAATAGGAGAAACATATGTTTTAAAAGAACATATGAGCTCAGAATATGCTAACTTTCCATATTCATTAGACAAATGGGTATTTCTTTATGTGAAAGTATTAATGACCTATTACTAGGCACATAGAAATTCAAAGCAAATAGCTGGAAGAAGTTTAGATTCATTTAGCTAGTATACATATTAGGTCTCTGTATTAAAGGTCACTATAGAAATGTCAAGTGCAATTTTGTCAACAGTCCTGCTATGACCTGTTATTGATTTCCTGGAAGCTCAACATTCCCAAAAAAGCCATATTCATCTCTATATGGTGCATAACATGCACAACATTTATATACTGTGCATGCAAACAACTTGTCTGTGCTGTGCTTCAAAGTATCAGCGTATGTTTGTGGAAAAAAGCAAAATGCACAACCTTTACATTATGTAGCTTACAACTAAATACTGACTTACTGTGTTTGGAATCAAGAAATTAAGCTATAAAATATAGAACAGAGAAACATAATATATGAATGTAGAAGAGGAGTGCTTGTCTCACCTGTCCAGTTTTCTTACTTGTGGGGAAGTTGCAGGCCACATTTAATCAGCAGCATTCATTTTTTTTTTTGTTTTTTTTTCATTTTTCACCACAGTTCATAAGAATTATCTTAAGTCAGTCCATGTGCATCTCAACGTTTTTTGCTGTTTTAGACCCTGCTACATTTTCAGAAAGTCCATTCCAATCATTCAGTGAACTTTTAGAAAAATGTAAGGTGAGTTACTTGTATAACCTATGAGCCCAAACCATTTTTGAGCATGGAACACATTTGGAGTTTATTAATTCCAAGGATTTTAATGGCCCAGCTCCTGCTTTCTTTCTTAAAGCCTGTACATTTTAAGCTTTTCTTTTCTCTTTTTTGTATGAGTTCTAGTATTGCCATGGATTATCTTCTAAGTTGCCTCTCTCCTACATCCTCAGCATGATAAAGTTCCCCGAAAAGTATACAAAATAGTTTAGAACTCATCTTAACAGCCATGGACAATATTTTCTTACGATTCTTTCCATCTCTTTACCGCAATGTTGTATTCAAAATTAATTCCAATTTTCACAAAATATAATACTTAATGAAAAGATGAATTAAGTAAACAAATTACTGTGTGGTTTCAGTCTACATCACACAGTTGTCAGCAAGGCTCAGCATTCACAAATTCTTCCTGATTATACATCTAGGTGGGTTTCTTTGTTGTTTATATTCACAACTATGTGAGCAAGTCATATGTAAGAAAAACAAACTTGTGTGGCTTTTTCGTAAAGATTTCACTATTATTTGTTATTCCACTCCATTTTTCTATTTCAAAGTACAGTGTCCCCTTTCATTCTGCTTTGAATAGAAAAACAGGATGCTGTATTGCTGATTAAATCCAGGTACTACATTTACAAGATTTAGGCATGGGAAGGGAAAAGGGTCGCAGTGAGATGTATATAGATACAATAGGGGAAATCAGTTGAGACATCCATTCTTATACCCCTTCTTTATGAAGTTATGTATTTCAATATTTCTATAGGAAACAAGAAGAAACAAATCACTGAAGCAAGCTGCTATTGTTTTATTCAGCATTGTTGTAGATCAATTTTAAAGTACTGAAATGAGTATTCATTTGTTTGGTCATATACCTATTTCAGTCAAATTTTTAATGTTTACTATTATGTTTTGAGCTGCATTGACTCTACTGTTGTACCTCATGATTTATAACTCATTCAGAAGTAATAGTTTGAGACATTCCACACCCCTTTCTTGTTCAAGTATCAAGCGTGCTTCTGTATTTTCTTTTACACTTACTGTTCTCTGCAGGGAGAATGTAGCATGGGCATTGTGTAATACCACTTTGTATATAAAGGAATATTCCTCTGACAAAGGTGGTGTGGTAGTATGCAACAGGACTCTTATTATTTAATTAAGTTTACCTTAAAATTAAGTTACATTCTGTTTTCTATATAATTAGATGTGTTCCCTTTATGTATTGGAAAGCATGTAACAACAATGACAGGAAAACATAGCCACAGATATGAGGAACACATTTATAAAATGATATGAGCACCATTTAATGCCTACCTTTTTCTGTTACTGAACCCCATCCCAGCTGAAATTAAAAGGGTCTATTGTATCTTCTTCTGTGTTTGTGTGCTCTGGACCGAGGTGTATTGTGCTCAGGAATAGTTAATGTGCCTTATTCGTGTTTATATGTGCACAGGATGATACCAATCAGTGCATATGTCACAATTAACACTTATCGGCTTACAGACACCACATATAATCCTCTGCACAATGTCATGCACAAGAAACATAGTTTTCTGTATTTGTCAGAATGTATCAGAAGATATTTACAATGTACATTATTTATTTATATCTCTATATTATGAACACACACACACATATATTTATATATAGTATTTTATCTACAAATGTAAAGATAGAATCGAGTGTGTATCATTGTGTGTGTGTGTGTGTGTGTGTGTGTGTGTGTGTGTGTGTGTGTGTGTGTGTATGTTTGTGTGTGTTTGTGTGTGCGTGTGTGCGTGCATGTGTGTGTGTGTGTATGTGTGTGTGTTTGTGTGTGTGTGTGTGTGTGTGTGTGTGTGATGCTGACAAGTAACACTTTGACCCACACATATATTGCCCTTAGAACAAATATAGTGCATATATTTATATATGTATATATATATATATATATATATATATATATATATATATATATATATATATATATATATATATATATATATATACATATATATATATATATATATATATATATATATATATATATATATATATATATATATATATACATTTTTTTTTACATGATCGAACTTTCAGATGTTTGACTTTCATATGGCCAAGACCATATGAACTAACATTTAAAAGTTTGAACATTTAAAAAAATAAATAAACTGAATGTTTCTAGCGGGGGAAGTCAAACCCCCCTGCACCCCCACACCCCCTGCTATTTAAATATACCAACTCTGAGATTGTACTACTATAGTTTACAGCATAGCTGGGGTGTGTACTAATTGGCTCAGAAACTTTGCATTCATGAAGTCCATAAATTTGTGGACATACATGTTTAAGGATGTATAAGTCTCCTATTTTCTGGAGGGATAGTTGGATGCTTCATAGGTGAATGGTGCTTGGTTTAATACATAAGGACTGTATACTGGTTAGGAGGTATGGGCCAAGAGTGATACAAAGGGTCCTGTAGTTAACTGTAATGTGATAAGGGCTTTTCTTCATAGTATGGTGGACATAGAGGAATTCCTGGTCACTATCTTGACTAGTAGGAGGTGAGATTTGTTCTTTTTTAAATATGGAGTCACATCCACTTTAATACATTCATCTAATGATGTGCACCTGTGAAATGATAGGCATTGAACACTACACTGATGCAGTTCTTTCACTGATCTTGCACCAGGTAGCTGCGTGAATGCTTTCTGTTGTATGTAGCATCTGCAGGGTGTGGACTTTTTTGTTTAGGATCCTAGCATTGAGTAGCAATACCTTAATGCTGTTTGAATTCTGTTAAATTATGTTGACAGTTTTGGAAGACAGATGCTGCTTAAAAAAGCACTATGGGGTGGACAAGAGTTTGGCCAATATATGGAAGCTGCTAGACAGAGAGGTGCAGGCCATCACTGGAAAACCAGTTAGGACTATGAACCATCTATGTCTAAGATGATATATGTTGTACCCCATCTTAATGACGCAAGAAGCTAAGCCAATTGAGGAAAACTATAATCCTTTTGTTTCTTATTGTGGCATTATTCTTGGTGATGGCAGACTACTGCTCACGGCAGGGTTCATACTTGTCTTAGACATGATGGTGATATATGTGCCTGTGTGTATGCATGCATGTCTACTTTTGTGTTCATATGTATGTAAATGTATACAGTATAAATAAATAAGTGTGAGTGTGTGTGTGCTCATGTCTGTATACGCACATATGGTTCAAATGAATCTTATCAGGTGTTTCTTTCATCAAGTGCTGAAAGTACTGTGTTTTTATATCGAGTGCTACTTTCCTTGTAAAATTATATTATCCGGGTTATAGTTGTGGATAACAGCATATCACATGGTATGTAGAGTGCAGTTTAATCACTGCTTTTGACAAGGTGTTGGCAGTATTTAAATTTGCATAATTTGTTTGGTAATAAGAATTCAATGACCTAAAATGAGAAACTGTTGAGTTATAATCTCTGCTATGCATACCAGAATTGTTTCACAGTCTGTTGGATTCTCTGCTGTTTTCTGACCATGGTAGTGTAATTGAGGAGTTAGAATATTTATGTATGTATGTCAGGGGAACATAGGATTCAAAGTTCTTCATGTTAGGGGGTGCTGAGGAGCATTTATGAGCTCAAGTTTAAATTAAAGTATGTTGAAAGATAGTTCAGATATGCATTGGCATAGCCTTAAGCTCTGCGGTTATGTTTTAGCATGGTACAGGATGATACTGCAATGGCATACATTTTCAATGAGTATGACCTGTTTTGGTAGATAATTTGTTGATATAGATTCTTGGGTGGGGTGCCTTCTGTGTGGAGTCTGCATGTCCTCCCTGCATTCACACGAGTTTCTTCCAGGTGCTCTGGTTTCCTCCCATATTCTGCTGAAAATGGGTTCTGTCCCAGTCGGACTTTCCCTGTAAGCACATATTAAATTAAAAAAAAAAAAAATATATATATATATATATATATATGTGTGTGTGTGTGTGTGTGTCCTAAGGGCTCATTTGCATATATCCCATGGGCCATCATTACAGGTGGTTTAAGGTATTACACAATGAAGACTCTAGCCTAGCTGGGCTTTTCTTCTAGTTTTTTTGTAAATGGCTTGTCTGAGTGACCTTTCTTTGGTTTGGATGTTAGTTGGGATATTTTGCAGACACCTTAATGTTTATGGACATCAGGCTTTAAGCTTTATGTTTCTAAAGTATATCCCAAAATAAACTTTTATGCTGAGCTGATAAGGCCACTAAAATGCTCAAACATACATGTCCGCAACTAACAGGTATAGTTTTATTGGTCTAAATGTACCCAGAAAGACTTAAAAAGCAAAAAAGTCATGAGTTTTCAGAAGCTATGTAGCTGAAACACTGTATGTCCTTAAGAGGTCATTAATATAAATATAAATATATATATATATATATATATATATATATATATACATACATACATATATATATACATATGTGTGTGTGTGTGTGTGTGTGTGTGTGTGTGTGTGTGTGTGTGTGTGTGTGTGTGTGTGTCATGAACCTTCATTAGAGCAGGTTTAAGGTATTACACAATGAAAACTGTAGCTCCTCTAGGTTTTTCTTACAGTTTTTATTGAATGGTTTGTCTGTGTGATCTTTTCCCCCTTAGTTTGGATGCTAGTTGGGATATTATACAGGCATCTTTATGTTTATGGGCATCAGTCTTTAATCTCTTTGTTCCTAAACTATAGCCCATAATACCCTTACACAGTACTGATGAGATCATTAAAAATGCCAAAACATGCATGTCCACAACTAGTGAGGTTTGACTTTATTGTGCTGAATATTATCATAATAACTTACAAAGTAAAAAGTCAAAAGTATTCAGAAGCTATGTAGTCGTAATACTATATGTCCAAACGATTATTTGCATATATCCCATGGCCTTCATTACTGGAGGTTTAAGATATCACACAGTGAAATCTCTTGCTTGGCTGGGCTTTTCTTGCTGAATTTATTGAATATATGTATGTGTGTATATGTATGGTTTCCTAAAATGTTGAATGGCTTTGTTGCTTGTCTCATGCATTCAAAAGAGGCAATAAAGTGGCGTATGGGTTCAAGATATTTATTGTACATAAACATTGTCAGGAACTGTAATTAGAACATATATTTAAGTCAACTGATTCACTCATTAATTCAAACACACTCGCATCTGGATCTCCATTCATGTCTGCATTCACTTTGGCTGACTGTACAAAATGGCACTGTTCTCACACGTGCTCAGTACTTACATGCACCTGCTATCTAGCTACAGTGACTCAATAAGAACATTACACTCAATGATCTACCTCCTCCCTCTTTGATTTGTTCAACATGCAAACAGGAGAAAAAGATAATATATGCTACATAACATTTCAATATTAATAACAAATCAAACTCAAGTCCATGTCACTGTTTATTTTGGATTGGGTCTAGAAATTCTACCCGATCTGGTTACATAAAAGCTTTGACTGGGTTTAGCAACAGGGTCAGTCTCTGGGGAATTCTTCCCAATAGGCACTTCAGGGATAACATCAGGATTTTTGGGGGAATATACACTGTCCTGTGAAATGGGAACAAGTGTAAGGTTACTCTGAGAAATAGAGTCTTTGGCACAGGCAATCCACTGCGTCACTGGTTCATAAACTGGAAGTATATGTCTTTATTTTTTTTCTAAATTCCATTCCCTCTGATTGAACAATATAGGATCTTGGTTCCTCACAGACATTTCTGATAATACCCACTCAGTTGTAACCTTTGGTTGCTTGCATCCTTACGATTTCTCCTTGTCTTAGTGGTCTAAGAGGTCTGCTAGATTTATCGTAGTACAACTTTTATGACTGATGTTTCTTCAAAAATTGGGATTTGATCACTTTTTTGTTCTTTGCATTTGTAATCAATAGTTGTTTACTGATAATAAGGTTGTTCTTGTCTGTCTAGACATTAATCTCTCAGCAGATGAACCAAGCAAGTTATCTCGGGGAATGTTTCTGAGATTGAGGAGATTAAGGAAAACATTGGTACCATCTCTTTTCGATTTCTCTAACAAACATTTTGTACTTTAGACTGCACGGTCAGCTAATCCATTTGACTGGGGATACTCAGGACTACTAGTAACATGGATAAAGTCCCAAGACTCGGCAAATTTCTTGAACTCCTGACTTGTAAACTGTATATCATTGTCAGATACAACTTTGTGTGGACTAACATGCACAGAAAAATGTCTCTTCAATTTTGTAATGACAGTGCTGGACATTAGATTAGGAAGAAGGTCAATTTCAAACCAATTTGAGTACGAGTCTACTAACACTAAGTAATAGTGACCATTCCATTCAAAAATATCAGTAGCAACCATCGACCAGGGTAGTTCAGGAATCTGGTTTAAATGAAGTGGTTCTTTTTATTGGTGCAATTTAGCACTATTGCAAATAAAACATGCTAGAGTTTCCTTCTCCATATCTTTTCATATAGTAGGCCAAAAAAACTATGCCTCTTATCCTTCTTTTGGTTGAACTGTTACCCAGGTGTCCATAGTGTAAGATCTTGATATATTCCTGTTGCAACACTGAAGAAATAACTACTTTTGGACCATTCATGATGAGTCCATCTTCCATCATTAGCTCATCTTGGTAAGGAAAATATTTCTGGACATCAAGTGGTAGACTGGTTTGTCGTACCTTAACTGATAATGTGTCAGCTTCTGAAGAACAGGGTCTAGAACTGCGTGTTGTCTAAGCAGATCAAGACATGATAAAGAAAAACTTTTGACTTCCATGATTTCAAGGTTTGCTTTCTCATTGTCATGCTGTTCTGTTGTTTGTCAGGGGGCTCTTGACAAAGCATCAGCACGATATAAATATTTGCCTTTTGTGTAGACGATATGGAAATTGCACTTTTGCAATTTTAACTTCATCAGTTTGAGTTACAATTCTGGATGCATAGGCTACTGGTATGCCTTCTTGAAGACATGCTGCACCAAGGATGTACTTTGAAGCATCATATGAAAGAGTTACAGGTTTATGAACATCATAATATCTCAATGTGGGTGGGACTGGCAATTTTCTGTTTCAGAAATTCATATGCTCTTTGGTGTTCTAACCAGGTCCAATTTACATTTTTGTGTCACCTCACATAACATTGCTGAAAGCTCTCTCAGGTCTGGGATGAACTTTCCTAAATAGTTGACCATACTTAGAAAACATTACAAAGATGTGACACTACTCTTGAACTAGCATTTCAAGAATTGCTGCTTGTTTAGACAGATCTGGTTGTAAGCCAGAACTGGTAAAAAAATGACACACATAAGTAAATTATCTCAGCTTGAATTTACATTTCTGAGGATTCAGTTTAAGGTTGACTTCACATGCATGGTCGAGAACTTTCTTAAGATTTCTATCATGTTTGTCTTCACCATTGCCCCCTACAATAATGTCATCTACTATGATAGTACATGGATAAACTGAACAAAATGTGTTCCATTGCACATTGAATGACTTCACTGGCAGAATTTATTCCAAATGACATTCTCAAAAATCTGTACCTTCCAAATGGCATACTGAAAGTAGTTAACAATGAAGATTCACAATCCAGCGAAATTTGCCAAAATGAATTTTTTGCATCTAAGACTGAAAAATAGTGACATTTGGCTTGATAGCTGCTACTTCTACTGTGTGCATTGGATGGATGATGAGGATGTTTAAGTGCTTTGTTTAAATATCTCAGATCAATGCTTATTTGAATATCAACTGAGCTTTTCTTATGAGTTACGACCATGGAGGATGCCCATTCAGCTGGTTCTTTTACTGGAATAATTATACCTGAATTCACCATTTTATCTACTGCTGTTTTTACTTTGCTCCTCATTGCTACAGGAACCTTCCTTGTTGGTCTGACAACTGGGCTTATATCATGGTTTAACTTCATGTAATATATGGCTGGTTGCTTGCCAAGCTCGTCTTTGAAACTATCAGCATATTCATGAAAAATATTCTATGTAAAACTATTGTGGTTGTTCAGACTTATATGGTGGATTTCCTTGTTAAATGAAATCAGTCCCATTCTCAAACTATCTTTGAGGCTTAACAATGACTGCACGTGTTTTTGGCTATGTAAAACTGCAAGTCATAGCTGTTTGCAGAAGAATGGCATGTGAGAACTACTGCACCATCAGTTTGAATCTCTTCACCACAATAAGCAACATATTTTGCACACTTTGCTGAATCAAGTTTCCCACCAGTGTTTACTCTGGCAAACATTTCTGCTGATATAACATTGCACTTAGATTCAGTATCTACTTTAAGCTTTACAAGTTTCCTATTAATTTTTACAGTACAAAATATTTCACCCTTTGCTGCCAGATCACCAGTCGGCTGATAGTTTACTGAATTATTCGTTTCGTCAAGCACAGATACACCATCAACATAAAGTTTGCTCATGTTTTTCTAACTAAGCTACTTTCTTCTTTGGCTGCTCTCTAATTAAAAGTAAGTCCTACTTTAAACTTACAAAGCCTTTTGAAATGATTTCACTTTTTACATTTGTGACATTCCCAACCAAAAGCTAAGCACTTTTCTTGTTTAGGCTCATGGTTGCCTCCACAATTATGACATTTAACAATAAGATTGTTTGCTGCTGCTCCATTCAGTCTGTGGTTGAAATTGGGTACTGCCACATTCCTCAGCCTATCTGTCTTATTCATCTTAGCTTTGTATCTCACACTATCAACATTTGCACTAGCAGACACTGTATGCATGCTTTTTTCATTTGTAAGCATATTTGTATGCTTTTCTGTAAGCTCGTATATTTGACAAATCTCTATATCTTTGCTCAAGGTTAAATCACTATCTCTAAGTAACATCTTTCTCACTGCATCATTATTAGCACCCCACACAAGTCTGCCCTTTATCAACTCATCTTGCAAATCACCATATCTGCAAGTTTTTACTTTATTTCTCAAGTCAGTAATATATGCTGCTATAGTTTCACCTGGCTTTTGATTTCTCGTGTAAAACATGTGCTTTTCCATTGTAATATTTGTTGAGGGTTGCACATTTCTATAAATTTATGTTTTAAGCACTCATTTCAGCCTGTATCACAATATGACAGCTCTCCCCCTCCCCTGTGTATATGGCAGATGCATAAGCAAATGAATGTTCCCTCTCAATGGCTTCTGAGTCTGCTAAATTAAGAAGTATGAATGCCTTTGTATGCGTGTCTTTATCAGAAAAAGCAGCCTGTATGAAAATATCATATTCTTGTTCAAACACTCTCCACTTCTCAGCAATATTGTTATCAAACATCAGTGTTTCAGGTCTGTGAAATCCTTCTGGGAACACAACAAAATGTGTTTAAATATAAGCATTGACCAGGTACTTTTAATTGTGCTCAAATGCACAACAATCTCTTTGAAAAGGCTTTACTTTGACACTGCAAACACTGCCGACTTTCCAGAAATGTAAGTCACTTTGAATAGCGTAAATTAATGCAAAAAAGTAGTACATTGTAAAAAAATTCAGTTGT